>NC_057694.1:3051974-3052688 GCF_014466175.1 Vespula pensylvanica
AGAGAGAGAGAGAGAGAGAGAGGAAGAGAGAGAGAGAGACAGAGAGAGAGAGAGAGAGAGAGAAAATGTGATTAGCTGGATAAAAAAATATTTTGATAAATCATTGTACCAGAAATACCGAATTATTTCCATTGATATTGCTTTTTGATTTACAAAAAAAAAAAATGATGGTAAACGAACATGATATTCAGTATTATCAGACGAAAAAGAAAAAAAAGAAAAGGATGAAATTTCGATGGTTACGATCGTGTATTATTATCATTGATCATTTGAAATGACTATAATTACAATCGATGAGGCACCTCCTATACACTACGTCGCTGGCTTGCAAAATATTGATCTGTGGACTTCATCTCCAAAGATCTTTCGTGTGTTACTGCGGAATTAAGAAAATGATCGAAAGAGGAAATAAGAAAGAAAAGAAAAGAAAAGGAAAATATAAGAAAAGGGAAAAGAATAATGTATTGTGACGAAGTTCCATCCATAATAAATAAATGAAATATTATAAAGTTAGGCCGACCTTTCCGCCAGTTCGTGCCTTTTTTTCTGCAGGGAGAGAATGCAGTTTTGAAATTCGATCAAACATGTGCTATAATGTAACGCGATCGCGCAAGGTGTTATTCACATTTGCGCCTGAGTATATGTGTGTGCGTCTGAGAGAGAAAGAAAGAGAGAGAGCAAGAGAGAGAGAGAGAGAGAGAGAGAGAGAGAGAG
>NC_057694.1:3052857-3082109 GCF_014466175.1 Vespula pensylvanica
TAACAGTAACGCACGATAATCGTAAAATGAATGAAAATGAACGAAATTCAAGACGTATTCCTATTCTTACGTAGTATATATTTTCAGTAAACGTTACAACACGCTTTTGGATAAGTCAATAAAAAAAATAATGAAATATATAAATAATGAGTAGGAAGAATTCGTAATTATCTGATAGGAAAAGGATTGGTTAGAGCAATAGGTAGAGAGAGAGAGGGGGGGGGGGAAAGAGAGTGAAAAAGAAAGAGGTAAAGGAAATGATGACAGAATAGATGATAAGAGAAAAATAATACAGGAATCGAAGAAAGAATTTGAGATAGAAAGAGAAAAAGAGAGGATGAATTTTAGCACTTGTTGATCGTTCGTTAAATTGTCTTCGTTTCCCGATGTAATAAAAGCTATTTTACTTTGACGCTAATGTAGAATTTCTTATTTTTTGATACATCTCTTCCTCTATGATGTCATATTCATGAGATTCAAACGACCTTAAATTTTATTCTTATATACGTTTCTGTACAATTGATAAGACATTTTTAATGTCTATCTGAAATTAAACTTAATGTATTATATTCACGACCACACTATGATCTTGCGAAACAATGTTTATTTTTCCAAGACAATTTGTCCAGGAGATAGAGTTATTCTAAAATATACAGTGTATATATATACATACTGTTTTATATTAAATATCTCGTTGGTTGCATTTTATGCTAATTAAATTTTCATAAGAAACTTCTTTCGTGTTAACTACATACCAAGTTTTAAACACTGGATATCAATAGCGTCTCCTTTATACTTATTTAGCTGTCGAAGTAAATGTAATTTGGTCTGTTTACAATGATTTGTATGTAACTCATAGGAAGTACACATATTCAACAAAATTGGTTCTTGTAAGCTTTTCATAGGATTTCTGGCCACTGCATTTTCATACAAATGTACAGCAGCTTTGAGCTGACCAGTATAGAGAAGACACACAGCCATATTATTTAATAGCATAACATTAGAAGGATCCATAGTAGATGCAGTTTGAAAATAATTAAATGCTTCTTGAAATGAATTTTTTGCAACTGCTATTAAGCCTCTATCTACCAATTCTCTAACAGTAGTTGTAGTTGTCTGAATAATTCTATTATTTAATAATGTCTCTGCTGTAGAGACATCCCCAAGAAACAAATATATTCTCCCTATGCTAGATCGAAATATTTGTAATTGCTCTGTTGTCCAATCATGAGATTTGCTTAGTTCTTCTAATATATCTACTGCCAAAATATAATTTTTCATTCCAACTGCACAGTTAATGATAGATATTAATACTCTGGATTTTCTGCGTGACCACAGTTTAATAGCATCTTTCTTCTGTTCTGTATTAGTAACTTTGGTATCATTAGCTTCCCTCATAAGGCCAGCTTGTAAATTTGACAAAATTTCATTGACTACGCTCAAAACTTTGTGTAGTTTATCTAATGCTTCCTTTGGCTTGCCATAATAGTATGGGACTTCTGCTAAAAGTAATCTAAAGGCAAATGAAGCCATGGAACCTGGTTTAGTACCATATAATTCTGGATAAAATGTAAAATACATGTCTGGCTTGTCCAAATCACCAAATGGCTTAGATTCTTTTTCTAATAATTCGTTCTGTTTTAATTTTGCTAATAAGGAAAGTCTCGTATACCATAAATATAAAGAATGTGGAGTATGTTTACTTGACTGATTTATTTTTCCATAACCTTGCGCATAGATGGAAATAAGTCTTCCAGATAAATTAATAGCAGCTCTATAACAACCAGTCTGTATTAATTTTCTCAGTCCACGTTCATCTTGAGTGACATCTGAAGCGGTAAGTACATTTCTTTGCATCTCTTCATCTTCGCCAAGAAAATGGGACACGGCAGTTTTTATTAAATCAGGCATATCTCCTTGCAATGCCAATCCCGGCATTGTTAAATTGTCTCTCTCGAGAAAAGTAGTTCCTACTGTGGAGGTAGCAATAGATCGCAAAATTTTACGAGTACGTTCTGATGGTATCCAAGCATCTCTATGCAAATTACTTTGTATCATATGATCATTATCTAATAAAGTATCTGACATTCGATCATTATCTAATAAAGTATCCACAGAAAACAAATCATTCGTTGTACAATTTAAAAGTGAATTAAACCTTGAAACATTGTCCTCAGAATCCGATACCGTATTAAAATAGTTTTGTTCATTCGGTGCCACAATATCGTCAAAAATCGTGCGTGGTGCATTATTAAAATAACGACTAATATCTGTTGTCTTTTCATCGGTATCTTCTGATACAGAAGAAACATCCTTTGACATTTTGTTATTACTTTCGGCCATTTTCTTTAAATAACGATCACTGGTTATATTGCCAGTAATTTAAAAATGTTAAATAAAACGTAATTCATAAAAACTCGTTCGAGTAAAATTAATCAGGCAATTATCTCATGCTATGCGAAATATTCCATGCTTACATTGTTAACTATAATACAGCGTATAGCCGAGAGAGGCGCTGGTGTTACATTTACGCAAAAGAATATATTCGTTAAATATTTAATGAAAAATTCTATCAATATTGAATAAAAGTATCAGTAAATAAACTTTCTCTTATTCCTTCCAAAAATTACATATTGATGACAAAGATTGACATGTAACAACACCAATCAGAACTACCAATCTTGAAATAAAAAATTTCTCACTAACTCATTCGAAGTTTGATTCAAACATTCCCGCTTTTATTTGTCCAACCCCTGACTTATATTTCGTCGCAAATAATCACAATGCAACAAAAATTTATAATGTAAATGTCAATATATCTCAATAACATTTATATTTACCGTTTAATTCTCGTATAGAGAGCGTCTTCGAACTTCGTTATTTACAATTTATTATATATGTAAATAACCATACGACAAGAAAATCCTCAGCGTTATTGGTTTGTACTTCTATCTATATAAATATCATTGGTTTATCACATCTTCACAAACATCACTTCACTGTAGGATAAAGACAAAAAATATATATGATTTAAACAAAAAATTAACATGGAAAGGATATCCTCATTACCGCCATTAATAATCGTAAATGTATATACAGGTACAGCATTAGGGATATTTCCTTTTTATAGAAAGTACATCTATATAAATATACACATGTAAATATAACATTATTATTGAAAAGACACATACACACACGCATATATATATATATATAATATTGTTCCTAATATTTTATTATTCATTGAAATATAATGTACATAATTAATTTCGCGTAAAGAAAAATATCGTTACAATTCATATCGTTATTATCCCTATAAATGTACTATATGAAAAGGCAGACATGTTGTCCTCTAGTATTCTGTATCTCTTATTGGTTATTGAAAATACGTCATTGCCTGCGGCCATCCGTGTAACGCATTGTCTCGGTTTGACGTGAGGCGCAGTACTACTCGTGCCTACTCATGCCAGTATAAGAAGTCGTCAAAGCAAAGTAATTTTAGTTGGGCGATTTAATGCGGCTTCGTTTATCGCAAAATGTTTTTTATGGATACCTCGTAAAACTCACGGATCGTTGTCTTCGTCTATTAATATTTTTGTTTTCTTCGAAAATTACATAATGAACGTGCATTATTCACGGAACGAAGAAGGAGGGATATGAACGTCAAAATCGTATTACACTAATAAGCTTGTTTTTTTTTTTTTAATTTCGCCCTTACACAACGGACAAAAGAAGAATATCGATTTATTCTTTTTCATTTCGATCGAAATTAAATTCGAATTGTCGAATCGGTTTTCACATGAAATTGTAATGATTACATGTAATACGCAATTGCGTGCACTTACGGAGATGATTGATTACTGATTCATTCGTTGTCAAATATGCAGTGTGCTGCCATTAGAAATCGTAAGAGTTTTATGTTCTCTTTTCGTACCTACAAAATGTGAGATCATGTACCTGGAAGCTATACAACAGACGTAGATCTTAATGTATTAACAAAGATCAAATTTCAATATTTTATAGATAATAGGTCGATCCGAAAATGTATCGTAAACTTTACAACAGGTCTCGTTTTCTGCAAGTTGATCATTCAAATTAACAGTTTAGATCTTACTTCAAGGTTAAATAAGTGATTTCAAATATTTTTATGTAAATGTCTTATGTTACCGTTTTCGTTGAATGATTATTTCATCCGGCTACAAAGCTCGTCAAATTTCGCGATATTTTTAGATTGGAGTTACATTTCAACTATTCTATTAAAGCATTTTTAACAATCGAAGGTAACAGAAAATTATCTCTCTGGCGGGATTTTAGGAATTTTTTTTTTAAATCGATCATAACCATGACTTGTGCTATTTTTAAGCATAATGTATGTTACTGGAGCAATAGAACTTTATAACTTGCAATTTTTATATGGAATATATGTTATTTGGAGCATTGTTAGAGCATCCTTGTTAGTATTTTCAAGTACTTGATTCCCTTGATCAAGAAAAACAATTATTTATAAGTGATTTATTGCTGAGAAATGCCAGCACCACCTCCGCCTTTATCAACTTTGACAGAGGCACCTATGTGCGAAAAAACAGAGGTGAGCGACCCTGACTCTTTGCCCCCTTGGGCTAAAATCACACTTACGTCTGCAGAGGCAGAAATTGAAAAATTAATTGCAAGAAACGAATTGAAGGATGCAGAAGTGACTTATTTTTGTCAAGTCGAACCGATTCTCCAAGATGGACCACAGTAAGTCTAAGTTCGTTTTGAAAAGATTATCGCCATTGTTGATATAATTTTATATATGTTACAAAGTATGATCTTCAATGTGATAGATGCGGTTTGGTAGCCCTTGCGATGGCGTCTCAAGAATATACAAAACCTGTTTCTGTTAGTCAGTTGCTAGCAGAAGCAAGGGTAAGGGGTTTCACCCAGCATGGAGAAGTATACAGTGTTGATTTCATGGGTACATTGGCAGCTGAATATTTGCCCGATCATAGACCAGACATTTTAGTTGATTTGCAACAATGTCCAGATACTTTAACTCATGCTCTTGCCCATGGAGCAATGGTGCTTATTCCA
The DNA here is from genome assembly GCF_014466175.1 of Vespula pensylvanica. Classification (NCBI taxonomy): domain Eukaryota; kingdom Metazoa; phylum Arthropoda; class Insecta; order Hymenoptera; family Vespidae; genus Vespula; species Vespula pensylvanica. The sequence goes on from NC_057694.1 coordinate 3,057,931, forward strand.
TACGATTCAGATTTTAATCATGCTCCTTGCTTGAAAAGAGGTCATAAAGCTCATTGGGCATTACTTGTAGGACTTATATCGTCAAGGTAACAACTAAACATAATTGAGCTTAATAATTGTAATAGTTGACTTAACTAATTGGAGAGCAGGGATTATTCGTATTATTAATTTGTGTGTGTATATATGTTATAGAATTTTAATAAATTTGCATAAGCCGCTTAATATTTTTCAGGCAAGGGTATCATGTTTTGGCGCGTCATGGAAAATCACGTCATTTGGCTTGTTGGCCACTACGCGACTTAATAGAAAGTAATGGTAATTTAGAAGAAGAAGGAACTGCGAGACATGCAGGTGGATATGTTATACCAAAGGGTGGTGTTGGTGGGCAAAGGGGGCTACGTGGGAGAGCATTGGCATTGCATCCATACATATAAGATTATTATATGTATAAGAGTTGTAGGAAATTAATATCACAGTAAAGATGGGAATCATTAATACAGTGTTACTATATCCATGTTACACGGTTAATATTCGGAAAGTAAGATTTAAAAAGCTACTACAAAAGTGACTATAGTTCTTTGTAAAACATAACGCTTCGACTTATGTATACTCAAATTATGCATTGCGATTTGCCAAATGCAAAAAAAAAAAAAAGAAAAAACGAAAACAAAATAATACTTCTCCAATTTCGTAGTAAGTGCAATCATAAGTTATTTGCTCTTATTTTGCTCCATTATGAAATGTAAATAATTATTATGTCGGTGCAACTTACATGTATATGAGTCAGGTAGTACGTATGTTTTGTTATACATTAAGGTCTCGATGCGATAAGAACAAATTTGAAAGCATTGATGCACATCAAATGATGTGATACGCGTGTGTGTGCGAAATGAAAGACGGACGCATGTAATTGTCCGCCCATGCATTGATCTAAACGTATTAGTTAGGAGTTATTCAAATCAATACTAGCTAATATCAAAATATTTAAGTATATTTATTTAATGACGACTTGCAGGCCTTGAAGGATAGTTATGATTCTTGTTTTATGTTTGCACAATTAATAAAGAATACATTACATTACAAATGCATACGAACTGCAATGCAACTTAATACTAGCCATTACCAATTTAAGTATATTGTGTAACGTACATAAATGTAGAAAGATTATCTAAAATATTCTTCACGTGTCGACAACCGAATTTATTTATGGAACAAAAACCTGCATGTATCGAGTAAAATTATTTACAAACAATAAATTAATCATTATTATACATTACAATCTATATATATGTATATATCACAATATATTTTATTTGTCATTCGACTTTCCATATAAAGAAACTTATATTTCGAATCTATAAACGGTCGCTATCAGCAGTTGTCACGTCTCGCAAATTTATTTTCATTTTGAAAAATCTTCTTTTTACAAAAAAATGTGTCATTGATTTACATGTCTACAACGTTAATCATCTTTATGCAAGAGGTCATGTGATTATCAATAGGAAGTTTAATAATCGCTCTCTCTGACTACCGATAAAGTAGAGACTTTGATTCATCGCATAAAATAGTAATTACTACTTAAAAAAGAATCGCAAAATATTTGTACCATTCCCATTTCCGTCCATTCCATTTCATAAATCTCCAATCTGTAAGCTGTTGCATTAGTTGTTTCATTTCTATTTAACCGGTATCGAACCAATTGTCTATTATTTATCGAATACTTTCGCACGTAAAAATTTATGGAATGCACTGACGAAGCACTGTTCAAGACGTTTCTCCTTCATTATCAATTTTAATTGTCTTTGAAAAACAAAAAGAAAAAAACATTAATAAATCTCATTTTCGGAAGTATATAGCAATAGCCCGATAATCTTCCTTTGCATATTGATTTATTTTCATGATAAAAAAAAATTAGCCAGTGGAATGTTAAATAGAATGTTACAAAAGATACATAAATATTTATAACATTTATTATATCGTAGCTTTGAATTATACACTATACACGTGGCGAAGAATTTAACCTTACTTGTGTTATACTTGCATATAAGCACGTCACTGCGTTCGTATCTTTACACATTTACTGACCTCTTGCGGCTATATGCGTAATCTATTACTTACGTTACGTACTTTGTTCCTTTTCTTTTCTTTTTCTTTTTTCTTTTTCTCTCTTTCTTACAAAATAAATATAATTACATAATAAGGAAAAAAATGTTGATTGGATCAAAGAGTTGAAATAAAAATTTGCTGTACATACATCAACGATATATATCTGATCGATAACGATAGCAAATAATAATTAAAGTTATTGGTTAACACATTTCGCTGTATATTTAAAGATTGATTCTAACTGGTGGTTTTACTACGTGGCCGTTTTTAATACATTCATGACGATGACGATAATGATTATATTATTTTATGATGCATTTTATTGGAATTTTTCACTTTGTGATCGTAGTTTGATTTTAATCAGAAACAATCGTGGCGTATCTGGTTTTAGCAGTATCTTTACAAAGTACAAACACGATGATACAGTTTCTCCAATAACCTGACCCTGCTCCCAATTACTCCGAGCTTTTCTCGTTCTTAACGTATCACTTACCTTAAACGACAACTTATTACAAGCATGCTCGTTCTTCTAACATTTTTCTTTCTATTTCATAACATATAAAACTGATTTTGAATTCTTTTAACGATTAAACGCTTTCAAATTTCTATTAAGCTCAAGTATCAATGTTCGTACGTTACGATTAAATAGAAACGCTGAGCTGGCAATCTCGTAGCATCGTTCCTTCTCAATACGTTTCTTACGTTCAGTAAAGCTAAATATAAATCTTCTCTTTCTTTAACTCGGAATTAAATTCTTAAGTTAGTCTCTTATAGATAACGCGCTCGTTGGCTTGACCTAGGATAATATAGCATAAATGTTTCGTGTGTGTGTGTGATATATATGTATATATATATATATATAAGCACATACTCACACACATGTAAGTAAATGTATCGATACGTCTATTCTATTATCGAGAATTCATTCTTTTCCAACTAACACGATAAAAAGGCGTGATCCGATATTTCAATAATTTTTACGAATACTTGGAAGTTTGACATTTATTGGAAATAAATATCGAATATCCTCGGTCAGTATTCATACCAACGTTAGATTTAATCCACTTCAATTTCAATAATCTCTTAATATAATCGATAAAATTGCTCGACGTACAGGAAACAACAAAATGTTGCATTTACTTGGAAGAAATATGCCGAGAAACTCTTCGTTGAGATAGTTTAGATATTTCCTTGATTACAAACGATTTCTTCTGATATTTTTGCGTACGATAACGATATTAATGAAATCATCGTAGATATATTCTTTAATATCTTTAGTATTTTTATCGCGTATATTATATCATAGCTTTGAATTTACGCTGTGTGTACACGTGGCCAAGGAATCAGCCATACTCATTATGCACATTGCTGCGTTGTTCTACACACGCACGCTGACCTCTCGCGGCTATACGGCTGACCTGCTGCTACTTACGTTATATTAGACATTGTAATTTATACCGTCTACAATATTTGCTTCATAGCGCTTTTAACAACACCTTTTATTACCGATTCATTATCGTACATCAATACCTTTATTTTTCTAGCTATTCCATTATCGTGATTTATGACGATGTCTAACGGTAGAACTAATGATGATTGCATTAGATCTTCCGTTAAAACATTTTCTTGCATATCGTTGTAAATGTACCATATTCTGTCTACCGTCTATCGCGTTCTCACTGAAACATAATTATTATCTCGTGCTCTCGAGGATCGATTCGTTCGTAACGAGAGTCACACTCTTTATTTCGTGAAGTTTTCGAAAGAATATCTCTTTTATTCTCGCGTCGTTATAACGATATCTCAAACGCAACGGAATGATTTTTGTTCGAGTATGATACTAAATAAATGTGGATATCCTGTGATTTTTAATAAAGTTTTGATAAACTCGTGAAAGACACAAAATATGTAAATAGAATAATTAATACGACGAAGGAACGAGCTACTCCTTGAGAAATAATCTCTCGTTTGTCAGCAAAACGACGTACGTCATTCCTCTCTCTCTCGTCGTTTACGACTGCTTGAAGCGAGTGACTTGATGTGATTAGACCCGCTGTTCGTTATCCCCACTTCTTTCCTACGCGTTTCGTTACGCGCATGCGCGGTTTCACGCTCTCAGGGACGTATCAGTTCGCGTGCAATTAAATTCTGACAAGAGACACATTCTCTCTACCTTGATATTTCTTTTTCTCGATACTCCTTGGCAGAGGCGAGAGTCATTCACGCTTGAATCACCTCCGCTTGTGAATCATCTTAACTCACCTTTTTGGAAGCAAATAAATGCGTACAATCCAAATAGGATGAACGAATAAGAAATTAATGTCAAATCGTTTGAATATATCTCTTAACACAATTTTCGTCGACTGTGATCGGTCAGCATGAAACATAATTAAAAATCGTCGTCGTTAAAGAATAAAGCTAAGATATACGAAGATGGAAGAAGGGAAAAGAAAAGAGAAGAAAAGAAATCGTTTGAAAAGTGTGCCGCGATAATGGTAGGCAGTTAAGAGGCGGGAAAGTAGTACGTTAGCGAAAATCGAAGAAATGTTGATCCGCGCGCAAAAACGAAGATTTGACTGTTACAATCGAGGGGCACCGAATTTCACGATCCTGGTGAGGCGCACTACTTTTCTCCTCTCTCGTCTCACAGCGCCGCGCACCGGTGTTTGCAGGTCGGTGATCCGCTATTGGTCGAGCCGTGGCACGATGGTGGGGATGAGAAGGCACCGCGTCACGAAGCGAGGCCGAGGAACTGTGAGGCGCATGTATCAATGCGCAATCGCATCTGAACGATTGACGGAGTCGGGGAGGTCCGAGGAATAAACAGAGTGGCGAGACCGCGCGACGGATAGAGAGGGGGTGAAGCGGAGAGAGTGAGGGAGCGAGCACGAGAGAGAGAGAGAGAGAGAGAGAGAGAGAGAGAGATAGAGAGAAAAAAGAGAGAGAGAGAGAGAGAGAGAGAGATAGAGATAGAAGGAACAAGCAGCGAGACGATCACGATGCACAGAGGCGAGCACAAGCGGCCAGGGGCACAGGGCTGAGGGCTGAGGGCTCAACAGGGCCTTGTACGACGTTTTACGGAATCTGGCGCGGATCAGCCAGCAACGATGGAACAGCCGAAAACTCCCGCGTCCCGGCTACTCAGTACAACCTGCATCGAGAACAAGGACGACCTGGAGGAGGTAACATAAATATTTGAAATAGTCAGTGGATACGTATCGAGTGCGAGGGGCTCCGCCATTGTTGCGACGGCCGCGCACGTCGCTGCCTGCGCGGCGCCACACGTCGAACCACGCGTCTTAGCGGGATCTTCAAATGTCTCGACCCTGCTTTTTCTTCCTTCTTCGTTCTTTTCTTCGCAATTCGTTCTTTATGATTTTTGCTCGATCGATTTCGTTCTTGTCTATGATTTCGATGTCATTTATCGCACGAATTTATATCGGAGAGAAAAGAACGCATTAACGTATATTGTTAGTATTTCGAATTTTCAGTGTCAATGTATTTCAATATCATGTATTATACATACGGTAGATATATGTATATATATATGTATATATATATATACACACGTATATATGTGTGTGTGGGTGTGTGTAATTGTTGATTACAGAAATTTGAAAGATGCTATGGCGTACTTCAAAATCTGACTACAGGCCTGTCGGAAAAGGAAGCGCATGATACGCTGAACAATGCGGTGTGCAAAGACAAAACGCACGAAGAAGTTTCCTTGGGATTATTAGTTGTCATTTTAACGGATCCACAGAATGCTTCAAAAAGTTATAGAGACTTAACGCTTATAACGAGAGATGGTCTTGCGATTGTGTTAGGACATCTTAATCAGTTGGTACTGGAAAGGTACCTCAGACTGAATGACGTTACCCGAACTCAGCTTTTGTGGTTGTTACGTGAAATGATAAGGACTAGCGTAGCTAATGTTGATAATCTTTGTTTAACTTTATTGAGACACGCGGCTGGTGGAGATATCTCCCCAAGAAATCTGTTCCTAGTCGATGCCCTTTTGGATATATTTCAAGAAAATCGGCCATGGCTGGACAAATTTCCTTTTTTGGTAGCATCTATCGTTTATACGTATTTACGATTAATAGAAGATCACAATGGTCCTCATCTGACCGGTCTTCGACAGAAGGAAGTAACTTTTACGGTATCCCTTTTGAGGGAGAGAATGGTGGACTGTTTAGTTATTGGAAGGTACATGATCATTTATTGCGTATATTCTTTCGATATTAGTTTATTAATTTAATATTTAATCGTGTTTATAGGGATTTAGTGCGCTTATTACAAAATGTTGCAAGGATACCTGAGTTTGAAGGACTTTGGAAAGATGTATTATTAAATCCAAAATCTCTCTCTCCAAACTTCAATGGAATTCTTCAACTTTTACAAACGAGGACTTCTCGAAGATTTCTTCAATCAAGGCTTACTCCAGATATGGAGAGAAAACTCGTTTTTTTAACAAGTCAAGTTCGTTTTGGAAATCACAAACGTTACCAAGATTGGTTTCAAAGACAATATTTGGCAACACCCGAATCTCAATCATTGAGGTGTGATCTAATACGTTTTATCGTCGGTGTTATACACCCGACCAATGAATTATTGTGTTCGGATATAATACCACGATGGGCGGTAATAGGATGGTTGTTTACTACTTGTACATCGACCGTAGCTGCGAGTAATGCCAAATTAGCTTTATTTTACGATTGGCTTTTCTTCGAGCCGGAGAAAGATAATATAATGAATATCGAACCTGCAATTCTTGTCATGCATAATTCAATGAGATCTCATCCACCTGTTACTGCCACTCTTTTAGATTTTTTATGCAGAGTAAGTTTATTTGCACACATTATCATCCATCGTGTTATACCAACTTCCTATGTAAATAAATAAATTTTTTCGTAGATAATACCAAACTTTTATCCGGCATTAACGGAAAAAGTTAGAAATGGAATATTTTCATCGCTGAGGCAAATTTTGGAGAAACGAGTGTTACCTAGTCTTTATCCGCTATTCGATAGTCCTAAGTTGGATAGAGAATTAAGGAGCAAAATTAGAGAAACCTTTAAGGAATTTTGCTTACCACCTAATGCAGATCCAGGTAATTGTCATGTATTATATCGTCTGCTTGATCAGCTATCCGTCGCATGATCGCTTCTGATCATAAAACCTAGAGAAGCTCGTAATAATATGTACCTTCCATTTACAAATTGTAAGTTTAGATTTTTGTATATCATTTTGCTTTCCTTCTTAATAACGTTGTAATCATGCTTTTTGACGTTGTTTCCTACGTCATCATGTCGATTAAAGAAGTGATGCTTTTTTTTCTTCTTAACTGGTTACTAACAACTCTGTGTCTTATTATATTTTCCTGCTGTAGTTCTGAATCACTGTCATTTTGAGCTTTCAGCACATTCAACGCTTACTAACTTTGGTTCTTGCATGATGTTCTTAAGCAGGTAATAAGGTTCCGATATATTCAGGTAAAATGGAAGATCTTAATAAGGATCTCAATTCAGGACTTATCTTGGAAAATACGACAAGTACACCCATGGAAAATAATCACGTGGGCCAAGATCCGGAACCAGCATTCAGCGACGAGGAAGAAGAGATGCCACTCAGGTTTGTATTTGGATTTCTATCAGATGTACATACGTCACATATATGTTCGATTTCTTCCCATATATATAATCTATTTTCAATATATATTTGCAGAATAGTAACAAAAGTGGAAGAGGAGGAAGACGAAGAAGATGTACCGTTAGCTACAGTGAAGCTTAAGAATGAACAAAAGAATGCAAATTGTGTTGCAAAAAAGGAAGATATTACGTCTCAGTTAAATCTCATTTTAGAACCAGAAGAATTGAGAACTGCCATTGGAAGCCTACATAGTGAAAGTGACAATGAAATCAGATGCCAAGCAGTGGAGAGAATAGTACAAATGGTCGTGGAGGATGAGATAGATGCAGAAACTGTGCCAGGTTTAGCGTCTTGTCTATCGACCATTTTGTCGACACAAATTACAGCACAGATATTTCCATCGGATAATTTAAACGAGGAATCTTTGACTGATAGTATAAGCACGCCATTGTTTGTTATGTTTCGAAATCAGTATCAGTTGTGTAAAGAAGAAGACAATAGGAGAAAACTTTTAGCTAGAGTACTCGCTGAAATGTATTCTATTCAACCAAAAATAGGATATCTACTTCTATATTTTTTAAAAGTATGGGGTAGAGAGGAAGAAAAGAGGGAGGGGGAACCAAGGTTAGTCGAAGTATTATTTATACGGATTAAAACGGATCGTATTTGTCATCGTATTTGTCATCGTATATTATGGTTATTGTTTTTTTTTTTTCTATGTATATATATATATATATATATTTTTGGTTTTCTACAGCAACGTATTAAACGACGTAAAAGCCTCCGTTTATAAGGACTTTTGCGCACAGAGAGAAAAAAAGTTAGATGCGTGTTTAGTGGCTGATCTGAAGGTAATCGCATCGTTATTGAAAAATAAATCAATGATACAATAATCAGTATATTAAACGTAATTATATATCGCGTTACAGTTATGTCACGAAGACAACATATTCATGTTGTGTTACTTGGTGCCTGACATATATACAGGATTTCAAAACGTGGCCCTAGGGAACGTCCAACTTTTGCATTTGGTCGTTTCGACTATCGATGCATGTCAGTTACAGGAACTGGTTTGTCAGATAATGCAAGGCCATCTTAAAATGTTAAAGAAAGAATCTTTCACTTCCTTGCTTACTGCTAGTTTAAATTGGGAAACCTTCGAACAGTACTGTTTTTGGCAGTTAATTTTTGCTCATGATTTTCCCATTGAATACGTGTTGCCAGTATTACCGAAATTGCAATTTCGTGATCATGCAGAAGCACTCACGTCGATACTATTTATGCTTAAACAAGAAAAGTAAGTAGTCGATATATCGATCGGAAAATGTATTCAAATCAAATATTTACAAATCGTCACGTTTTCCCTTTCTCTTTTTCTTTCTTTTCTTTCTTTTTTTTTGTTCTCTCTTCCATGCGCAGACCTACTCTGGAACTTTTAAGACAGTTACTTGCGCGACAGAACGTGGATGGTGACATGTTCGTAGTCGCAGCGTTACGTTATTGGTGTCGCGATTACGAGGAAAAGCTTGGTGAATTACTAGCGAATCTTTTAAGTACACGCTATCCTGCGACCAGTCCGAACAAACGAAAACGTTCTGGAGCAAAGCACAACCAACAATCTGGACCACCGACGGGCGAACAGGTTCTGGGTCATTTGGATCAATTGCGTCAACATTGTACATCCTCCACGGAGTTGCAGTTGTATCATATGGAAGGGATGCAGAGAGCGTTGCAACAAGCGCAAGCTGCCAGTAGCGATTCTCTTAGGAAGAGTTACGGCGACTTATTCGCTTTAGCGGAAGTTAACGAAGAAAACGAACCACCTCCACCGCCACCAACAAGTTCGGCGAGAAAACACGCGGCAGCTTCGGGCGGGGGTGGGGGCGGTGGAGCCGGCGGCAAAGGGGGAAATAGGAAAGTTGGCGTTAATACGAGGGAAAGGACGAGTTCGAAAAAACAAATTCGGTATCACCTCGACAGTACATCCAGTAGCGAGGTAACCATTTCACCAGTACGTCTGAAAGGAAAATAATTTGGAATTAAATTACATATTATCAGAACCGATCTGTTTATCGAAGTTTATTATATGATAAAAGTCGATTATATCGATTGATTTTGTTTCTTTGTCTGTTTTTTCTTTTTTTTTTCTTTTTTTTTTTTCTAATATAGGAGGAGGAAATCGTAAATCCAAAGCAAGCGAAAAAGAGAAAAAAGATTATAGTGGGCTCGGACAGCGACTGACCACCCAGTGTCTTCACATGTCACATGGACCACGTCATGTGTGTGCAGCAAGATAAATTAGCCTTAAGAATAGTAAGATAATACGATATATATATATATATACATATACATAGTAGATTTATCTAGCGCGACTTGTAAATATATTCTACGTTGATAATGGAGTACGAAACGATGTTGTTGGCGCGAGTCTTACGCGTTTCGTAATCTAAAAACCGTAGTGGTGCCAGGCTCTCGTTATTATCGTTAAATGTGTATGTATGTATCCTCGATTAGTTTTCTAAAGTAAAAATACTCTTATCATATCGACTTATCGACGAGTAAATTTATTATCGACTAAGGGAGGTGTGACTATCGTTTGTCGGACGAAAAATTATTGCGAAAAAATTACTTTCAATTGTGTACAAATGAGAAATTCTAAATGAATAACTTTGACCTGGCACCACTACAAGGGGTAAAACAATGCGGTCTTACTCCCATAAACACGTTAAATTTGTAATTGTAAAAGCATCGATCCACATAGTATTTTTATGTGGAAAGAAAGTCAGCGCGTGCAAGCACCTTCGTCGTGCTTAATATATTTACCAATGATCTTTTCTACTAATTGTGCGATTATCACACTCCGATCAAGTTGTTATTGACAAATATTGATTTTGTCGATTTAGATTATTGACAAGTAATTATTTCTTGATTTAAAACATTTGACACAGCCGTAAATTATTTTAACAGAAAATATCTTTATAGTAGAGAATCGTTTGAAATAACATTGTGAATAATGTGTCGTTAGGGTTCATGTATTAATTCCTAAGATTTTTTCTATAGTACGTAATATATATGCGTCCGTTATATTTTCGGTTTGGAGAAAAAAAAATATTTGCGTATTGCACAAAAGTAAATAAGAAGTAAATTCGATAAGAAATCGGATCTTTGTAACAATATCTTTGTTCGAGTTTTTGAAAACTACGTCGTCTTCGAAGGTTCAAATTAATGCACAAGTAGATCCAATTTGTGTGAGTTATTCTCACAATAGACTCTTTTACCGTCCTCTTAAGTTTCAATTAAAATCTTATAGATCGCGTTCTTATACTTATCTTCTTATATTTATAAGAAATTTCTTTATATCGCGAATGTAAGAGCTGCTGATATTCTTGGAATTAATGCATGAGTCAAAGAGTATTAAGAATTTAGGAAACCTCATATATACGCATACGAAATTATTAATACCGCGCTTGTGAATAATTTTACATTTTAAAATGATAACTTTCTTTTAATCAATTCCTTGTTTCGATCGTCGTTGATTCCATTGTTTGTTCTTTCAAAGGATATTGAGATCATTCATCGAACGTAACGTTAAATAATTAAATTTATATATAGCTCGTTTAAACGATTTACTTTATAAATTTAAACTTTTATATACACGCACTTTTCTTTATTACAATACCATATTAATTTCTTCGAGAGGTTTCATCGTTTTCTTTTTTTTTTCTTTTCTTCTCTCTCTTTTTTTTTTTTTTTTTTTTTTTAAATTCCATCTTGTGCATTTGAATCATTATTCGCGGGACGCATCGTTTATTTTATCTCTTTTCTTTGTATCTTCGTAAGATCAAACGCGTTTTATTATATATAAAATACACACACACACATACACATACACACATATTATTCCTGCGATCTTTGTCGAGTCTTTCGAATGTCTTTCGCCATACTTTTGGATTCAAATTCCTGTTAAAATGAAGACCAAATTAGAAAAAGAAAAAAGAAGAAACATATTGATATAGAGAGTAATTCTAACGCATTTAGAAAAAATATATGAAAGTAACAGTGATTTATGCTTCTATCAAATTTTATACGAGTATAAAGTAGTGTTAACTTACTTTACTCTCGATAAGGACACGAGACACAAATGTAAAGGACGCATTGGTCATCATTTAGTTTTGTTTCGAATGAAGTCTGAGAAAGGATTAAAACTGATTGAGAAAGAGAGGAAGGAGGAAGAGAGATAGAGATAGAGAGATGAATATATATATATATATTTATATATATATATATAAAATAGATAGATAGATAAATAGATAGATAGAAAAGAGAGAATTTTTTCTAAGTCACTTACAGCTCGGACACACAGTTTCAACTTTTAGTTGCTCCCGTGATTTATCAGATAACAATTTATTTTACATGTATGTCTGATAATGATGATGATGATGATAATTATTATTATTATTATTATAATGATGATGATGATGATGATGGGTATGCGATCGCCATAGAGATGAGAGCGTAATTTGTATGAAGTGTTTGTTATTAGCTTTTTATTAGAATTAAGAATGTAAGCATCGACGAGATAGTAAGACTGTATTAAGTATGTTAACTTGATATACTCTTATTTCTCGTAGATAGCATATATATGTATATGTATATATATATATGCATATATATATATATACACACACACATATATATATATACACACACACGACACAGTTTTACGACCAAATGTTATTCAGTTTGCGACTGCGCTTTAAGTGAGCACAATCATTCTCGATAAAGTAGGACGCTATATACATTTTGTATACTTTTACATCGAGAAAGGTGATCAATCTCCGAGTGATCTCTGTCTCCCTACTCTTTTCTTTCTTCTTCTTCTTTTTTCTTATTTTTATTTCTTTTTTCGTTTTTTAATTTTATTCCTATTTCACTTTTTCTTCGCTCTCGATCTTGTCCATTTGCTTTACTCCGTCTTATATCGCATGATCGTGTTTGTTTTTTCTTTTTTATCTTCAGCAATTTCATCTGGTACATATACACTTTCCGTGTGTTTCGAATTGTTCAGATAGTTTTTCATTTTATTTTTTTATTTTTTATTTTTTTTTTATACATACATACATACATATATATATATATGTGTGTATTTATATGTATGTATATATATATATATATTATTTAATATATAAATCTCTTTATTCTCCCATCTGAAAAAAAGAATTAATTAACCAAACAAACAAACAAACAAACGAACGAACGAACAACTAAATAAACAAAACAAAAATTAGATAAAAAACCACCTTCCGTTCGGGTATATGTACCTCGGCTCTCAGACCTTCCAAAAAATGTAAAAATCAGTAGCGTCTCTCAATGTGTGTAAAAATTAAGTCGTAAAGGATGAAAGAAAGAGTATAAAAAGAAACTTCGTCTTCGTTCGTTCGTACGTTTGTCTGTCTGTCTGTCCGTCTGTCCGTCTGTCTGTCTGTCTGTCTGTAATGTACATTTCCTGTAAAATCGATCGCTGTAAAAGGAAGTAGAGCTGCGTTATGTATTTTCTAGTTTGTACATACAACGGGGTAAATGCGAGAATGACGATGCATTGTGTATGAAAGTATATAAGTGGATAAATATATACATATATACATATATATCTACATATATATATATATGTCATATATATATATATATTTATATATGTGTATATATGTACGTGAGGATTGCGTGTATGTTTGTGAGAACGTGTGATATCGTGTGCACACGAGCGTGAGAAACGAAAACGTTTAAATGTAACACTTTTACAAAGATCGGGGTGGGGCCACGGAAAATAATGGATGAAAAACTTACATTTTCACGAAGAAACTTATAGTATTTTCGTGCACGATCCGTTTTCTTTCTTTCTTTCTTTCTTTTTTTGTTTTCTTCTTCATTCTTTCTCTTTATATATTTTTCAAAAACGTCATGAGTAATACGTGCGCGCACACGCATTCATATATATATATATATATATATATATATATATATAATATATATAAAATGTGTGCGTGTATGTATATGCATATACATATATGCGCGCGCGTGTATTATCTATGCTGTGTATATGCTTTGTGACTGTTCTCCTCTTCTTCTGCTACTGTATATGTGTGATACGTGCATGGTTTTGTTTTTGTACGCTTGCGATGCATCTAGCATCAAACGAGACATCTGGGAATTTATCTGACTGAATGTTGAAGAAAATAAAATAATAATAATAATAATAATAATAATAAATAATAATAATAAATAAATAATAATAAATAATAGTAATGATAATGATAAATGAAAAGAAAAAAAAAAGGAAGAAGAAAGAATATAGTATATCATCCGTTTATGACGGTGTAAATTACTATGTCGAACGATGATGATTGTCCAACGTGTTATTACACTTTTCTATTTGTATATAATGAATGAAAATGACGATATATATGAAGAAAAAAAAAAATATTTAAGGCGCGATACGCAGTAACGATTGGCTGTGTGTATGCATGTATGTAAGTAATGTATGTATGTATGTAAGAAAAAGAGAGAGAGAGAGAACGAAGAAAGAATGTATCCTTTGTGTGAACGAGAACGACAGAGAAAAAACGAGAGTGAACGTGCTAATAAGAGAGAAAGAGAAAAAAAAGAAAAAGAGAGAGTGAGAGAGAGAGAGAGAGAGAGAGAGAGAGAGAGAGAGAATTCTACATCACGTGGCAATATGCAAAACAAACCTTGTAAACATTTAATGTTTTTAACGATCTTGTACACATCAATACACGTGTAAATACATGGATAGAATATCATACCGCGAGCATAAACATTTAATGTTTTTAACGATCTTGTACACACGAAATACACGTAAATGTAAATACATCGAAAATGATCTAAATCACGTGTTTCTTCGTTCTCATGACTAATTTCACACCCATACGATCGAATGTTTTAAGTTTTAATTAACTCGTTCACTCTCTTCCATGAAAGAAAAAAAAAAAAAAAGGAATGTCCCCATTGAGAGTTCATGATTTTTATCTCTTATCATTTTTAATTTACGTTTTTAATATTCCTTCATATATATGAAGGACACATACATACATACATATATATAATAATTAATTTAATATATTATATATATATATTTACTATATTTTTATATATTATATATATATAAAATTATATATAATATATGTGTGTTTGTGTGCGTGTGCGTGTGTGTGTGTGTGTGGTATGAAAATAAATTATCACAAATTCATTATTTGCAACAAAGTTGTATAGTATCGTGACCCTGTATGAAAATTTAATTAAAAATGAATAAGTACTTACTGTCGATGAAGCTGTTAGAACTTAAAAAAAAAAAAAAAAGAAAGGAAAACTAAATGAAAAAGTTCTAACATAGACATCGTAGAGTTCAGTTCATCGAATCATCGTTATCCTCGTTGATTCGTGTTCACTAAAGTTGAAGAAAATTTCTTCGATGTTTCTATAAAAAAATGATCTCGTTTCCTGTTAGTATCATATTTAGAAGTAATAGAAAGCCAGACAGTAAAAGTGTTAAATAGAATTAGATAGATTAAAAGAGATCTCTATGTGTGGAAAAATAGCAAATAAAAGCGTGGTATCAATCGTCACACCTCATTATTATTATTATTATTGCTAGGGACACGGCGGTGATAAGAATAAGAAGAATAAGAATGATAAGAAGAAGAAAATGGAATAAAATCGTTTGCGTCTTCGTAAAACGTGTGTGTTTGTAGTGTGTCTCTTTCGTTATTAGGTTTTCTTTTGATATTTTTCTTTCTCTTTTTTCTTTTTATCTTCTCATCATTGTTATATATATATATATATATATATATATATATATATATATGTATATATACACACATATATATACACAGTGCAACAGTACAATCATTATTTATCGATTTATCGCGTATCTTTTAATAATCAAGATGTGGATCGCACGAATACAAAGTTTACATTGTTTTTCTTTTTCCAATGATTGAAGAAACACAAGCTTAAAAGAATCGATGTACGCGCTTTTTTTCTGTAACGAAAATATTGATCTTCCAAAAAAAGTAAACAAAAAACATAAAAAACAAAAAAAGAAAAAGAGGTAATTATATATATTATACACACATTTATATGTGAGCCGTGATTATGAAAGTGTGTTCTAAGTAAAAAAAAGAAACAGAAAAAAAAACGAAAAAAAAAAAAAAACGAGACCAAATTAATTTATTGCGTATAATTAGAATATTATCGTATTTCCATATGAATTACGCAATAAATTAATAAAACTGAATGAAATAATTTAACTTTTAACTTAGATATCACTTTATGATCACCTGCTCATACATTATGTATTGTACATATATATAAAAACAATTTCATATATATATATATATTTGTATATATATATATTTTTATGTATATACGGACGCATTTAATATTTCGAAAAAGACCGAAGAATAAACTGTCACATATCGTTACAATTTCGAACGTAAAAAATTATTATAGCCGAGACGCGATATCGTTTTTGTTTTAAAAATTATTCATTCATGATACTATAATGATTTTAAGAGATTTAATTTTCATGGAAACAGAAATACAATTCTCTATTTGTACAGATGATCGAACGTGCGATCAACCGACGAAGAGTTGAATTGGAAAAAAAAAAAAAAAAAAAAAAAGAAAAAAATGAAGAAAAAGAAATTAAAGAAGAAAAGAAAAAAGTTAACATAACTAAAAATCCAAAATCGTGTTAAAAGTTTGAAGCAGGGGATCATAATATAGTCGATTCGTTGAATTCTCGTCCGCGTTAAAATGTCGATTTCTCTCACCCCCCCCCCCCCCCCAATCGTGTTTCTCGTTAGAGCGCGTCTTACAAAGTAGAGAAATAGTTTTGTGTCTCGTTTTGTGCACAGAATTGTACTTTACATAGATATATATATATTTTTTTCTTTTTTTTCCCCCTCCTTTTTCGTTTTTTTTTAAGCATCTTCGTTACCGTCAATAACGGCACGTAAGTTGTCCATTGCGTTTATCGGCAACGATCATCGAATCTGGTACGCGATTTTGTACAAAGAGATTTATCACGCACGCATCTAAACGCATAAGATGTATCATACATACACACGCAGAGCCGATTAATACACCCCCTGTCCCTCCCACTGCACTGCTACCTCCCCCAGCTGGCCCCCATACACACACGACGCATCATATACACGCATATACACAAAGTCGTTTGTTTAAATTTCGCTCACCCACGTACATACATACAATACACAACACGATACGCATACAAAGAGACGAATGCAATTTGTCTCTCTATGTGTATGTGTATATGTGCGTGCGTGCGTGTGTATGCGTATGCGCATGCACGTCTACAAAAGAAGAAGCATGCACGTACGCAGGCAATTGAAACGCTATTCTCTGCTCGTAGAGGAGTTTAACGCGTTATTTTTGTTATTGTTAACAATCTGCAATACACTTTTTGGGGATAAACGAAAGAAAGGAGTCATCGAAATTTCATCATCGAAATGAAACGAGAAAAAAGGAAGAAACTTAAAATAGGAAAAAGAAGTAAAGAAAAATGTAAAGTTTAAGGATTTAAAAAATATTCGATATGTTTTGTTTTTTAAAGGTATGACGCCGATTGATAATACTAATCGCATTCTTGCTATCATCGATGATCGTTTTATGTTGTTCATCGTTATAACGAGCATAGATATATTTTTTATTGAGAATAAAATAAATCGTTTGTTAAACGATCCGATTTCTCAAGTGTTTATTTGAATTCGGATTTATAATATTATCGGCGATCGAGAAGATAACAAATTATTTCTTTCATACGCATGTACGTATGTGTGTGTGTATGTATGTGGTTTTCATGGACATATAATAAATGCGCGTCATCTTCTTAAATATAGAACTACTTAAAATAAAAATAAAAATGGAAGTGAAAATAAAAATAAAAATAAACATAAAAATAAAAATAAAATATAAAATATGAAATAAAATCAAACCATGATAATCTCGATCGCCTAACGACAATACTGAAGGAGAGTACCAATGAAATTGAAATAAAGTGAAACGCGTTTAATCACCGATTGCCATCATACACTGATTTCGCAAATCATCACTCTTAACGTTATTAGTGACTGTAAAAGTTGTAAAAGTCATTGGAAACGATTTTTACAATTATATCGTCGTATTAACGGCTGAAAGCGTAATGCAATTTTCGTAGGTAGATTATAGATTCGTCACCTTTAAATTGGCCGTCCGATTCGGGCGTATATATATATATATGTATATATATGTATATGTATATATATATATATATCGATCTCTCTCTATCTCTCTCTCTTTCTCTCTCACTCTTTCTCTATTATTTTACGTATCTCTATATAAAATCATATATTTTCAACGTATCGTTCGTCACTCGCAAGAATGTTTTGTGTCTTTTACTTCACGGACACGTGAACCGCTCGGAAACGTTCTATTTAACACGTTTTATCGTCGTTGTACACGCGCGACAGGAGTTCGTTTTCTAGGTATAATCACATCTGCATAAAGTATACTCTCACACGGTTGGGTCATGCACGCACGCGTTTTATACGTTCGCACACACACTTTGAGAGAGACTTCGTATCACATTATACATTGAGTATCTCCTCTTTAAACATTGTTTCTCTATAGCAATATAGATTCTTATATATATATACACAGTAGTAACAGTCTAGTTTTCCTAAGGCTTCTAAAACTTTCTCACTTGCGACGTGTTTCTTCTTTCGATGAGAGAAAGAAACTGATAGAAGAAGAAGAAGAAGAAGAAGAAGAAGAAGAAGAGGTGAAGGAGGTGGAGGAAGCGTAGGAGGAAGAGGAGGAAGCGAAAGAGGAATGGAAGTTGACGATGGTGATGGTGATGGCGATGGAGGAGAAGAGAAGAAAGGAAAGGAAAGGAAAATAAAAAGAAAGAAATGAAAGGAACGAAAGGGAACAGCGGATACCGGTGTAGTTCGAGCCGTAACGAAGAGAGAAAATGTAGGTTCTTGCCGGGAGACATACGTCTAGTAGTAAATCACTTCGTAGACAGTGGCCTTCTTGTCGCCGGATCCAGTCACAATGTACTTGTCGTCGGCAGAGATGTCGCAGCTCAGAACCGACGAGGATTCCTTCGACTAGAAAAGAGAAACAAAGAGAACGAGATATATACTTTACGTTCAATCGTCTTGTCGTTTTAATTTGATTGAAGAAAATCCCGAACGATCGAGCGCGTGGATACGTACAAAAAGAAGAGAGAAAATAAAATTAAAAAAAAAAAAGAAGAAAAAGAAAGAAAGAAATGTAAAAGAAGATTAAAATGAAAAGAAGGAGACCAACTTGAAATATCGAGGCGCCGTAAGGCGTGCGCCAAGCGTTGAGCAGATTGTCCTTGCCGGTGGAAACGAACCACTTGCCGCATGAAGCGAAACGAAGGGATAGAACGCAGGACTCGTGCAGATGTAACTGATATTTGTCCAACTTTGTGGCATGAAGAACCTCGACGTTAGAGTTCTCCATGCCGACAGCGAGCCATTCGCCGGTAGGACAGTATCCCAATGAGAATATTTGGGATGTGAAGTCATGTTGCTGAAGTTGCCTTCCTTCTCTTAGATCCCACGATCTTACGGTATTATCGAGGCCACCGGTCCAGAGTTTCGAGCCGTCGGCCGATATGTCGATGCAAGAAGCTCCGTCCGTGTGTCCTTGGAACTGTCTGACCAACGTTTGATTCTGGAGATCCCAGACGGCGATATTACCGTCGCTGCAGCAACTGAAACAGACCTTCGAGTCCGGCGAGATGGCCAAGGCGTAACAGGCTGGCGCTGAGGAGGTCAACTCGGCCTTGATCCTCGGCGTTGGGCTGGCCAGGTCCCAGATACTCAGTTGACTCGCCTCACCGCCTACTATCAACGTTCTACCGTCTGGCAGTAACTTCACCGACCTGATGGAGAAAAACGGGAAGTAAGAAGACAGACGTTAGATCGAAAGAAATTGATTTCTATATTACTCCGTGATCCCCACAGCTGACACATAGAAATATACTCTCGAGTGACCTGATGTAATTGTCGCGCTGCAAACAGTCCAATTGCGAGACAGGTTTAGCGCTAATGCTGCTGCCTTGACCAATATCCCAGACTTTGACGCAACCCTTGCCACCGGTGTAAACGTATTTTGTTGGATTCGAGATCGTGACCGCGCATACGACCTCACCGTGAGTCAAAGTGTTGATCTGACGCGCGTGACGAGGTATACCTGGTCCTGTGAGAGCATCCGTGGGGAAAGATACTGGTTGCAGTTGGCCCTCGCCGTTCATATGGAAGGAGTACGCTCTGAGAATAGTCACCAACGAAGTCTCGATTATCTTTCTTCGAGTCTATCTTATGCTAAACTAAATACCTCGATTATTAGGTAGCTCTAATTGGATTACGTACGGTTTGCCACCCGGAATGCTGCTCAGTCCGTTACTCGAGGGTATCCTCACGTGACCGTCGAAACTGAGCTGAAAAATGTAAAACGTTACATATGAATTAGTACGTACGAAATAGGGTAATTATTTGTTACGAAATTTCTCTCTCTCTCTCTCTCTCTCTCTCTTCTATTCTATCTCTATCATTATCATTATCTCTGTCGTTATCTCTATCTCTATCAATATCTTTTTCTCTCTCGAAAGATACGATTGCAATTGAGATGAGTCGAAGAAATGAATTTACGAGATTGATGGGATCGAAAGTCACCATGGATGGTCTGGCGTAGGGCAAGTTGTTGTAGGGCGAGGGCGACTGCGACGGCTCATTGCCGCGGGATGGCAAGCCCTGATAACCCTGTGGTGGCGTTTGCTGCGACGATGGCGGATGATAGACCCGCGATGCCAAGGGCCCAGGGATGCCGCCCATAGTTGGCGTACAACTGCGCGAGCCCCTCGCCGCCGCCACAGGTGTACCCGGTTTGTCGACCTGAATTGTTAGTTCCGCGATGTTCTTTTTTTGTTATTCAAAAAAAAAACACAATGTATTTCCGGATGACAACGAGTTGTACAAATCAACGATCACAGGTTGTTCCGTCATCGCGTTGTTAAAAATTAATACGAATTGATCGGTTTCTTCTTCACACGAAGAACAATCGTCCAACAGGGTCGACAAATTTTTGAGATGATTTATAAACGGGCGCGCAATCTAAGTCAATTTGTATCATGTTCAATAATGTTTTCAACATTGAAATTATATCGTTTCAATTAACGATAGAAGATATCAATGTTTCGACAACGGAACATCCTGTATATACTTTTCTTTCTTTTTATTAAGTAGCAAAGAGATAACCGGCTATCTTTACTTTCTGGTGACGATTCAATGCGATGCTCGAATTTATTTTGCCAAGAATTTTGATTCATCCTTTAAAAAATTTCTTCAATATATACATACATACATACATACATACATACATACATACATATATATATATATATGCATATATATGTATAAAATAGAAATAGAAACAAACGGAAGCGTTACATTTCCATTCTTTTTTTTTTTTTTTTTTTTTTTTAATGAAAAATTCGTCAATACATAGTTATTATTTTTTTTGTTCTTTCTTATGGATATTCTTTCTATTCATTTCGTAGAATCTCGCTTCGTAATCGTCACCGAATAAGCTTGCTCTCCGCAAGATCTTACATCTTTACTTTTCAGAGACGGCGTACTACGGGCGGAAGAACTTCCGCTTCGCGAAGGTGGCCTGTCCTTGACCGAGGTCGAACCTACTCCCGAAGCTGGTCCACCGATGTGACCCGTTGCTCCATGTTTCTCTAGGGTACCGTTTTCTCGTGGATCCGAATGCTCGCCATTCGCATGCGGCGACGATCCTTCCTGCATTGCGAAAACAAAATGGATCTCTTTGAAATATGTGAACTACTATCTTCCACGTACATTTTAATTCATTGAAAAAAGAAAAGAAAATAAGAGAGAAGGCAAAATTTATTTTTTTTTTATTTCCATAATATCAACATGTACTTATATGATTTTTAATGAATTTCTTAAGTTTCTAAACTAATCGCTATCACGAAGACGATAGTTGTAATCGAATCGAAGTCACTCGTTCATCTATCGATATAGTCTTACGTTAATGGCTAAATACTATTTTTATTGTTCTTGCAGAATTTGTATTTAATTTATTTCCGTGAGAGATACACGCATACATACATACGTACATACATACATGGGTACGCACATATATACATATATATATACTTTTATATATATATATATACATGCGATTTTTAATAAATTTTTCAATTTTATGAAATTCCTGTTAGTTTTGAAGCCGAAAGTTAAATTAAAGCGAAATTACTCATGGATCTTCGCACCGTGCAACCTAATTTTTGTTCTAAATTTCAAGTTAATCCGCTTGAACGTTTAGATAGTAAAATAGATACGTGTTTGTATGCACGTACACACACACACACACACACACACATACACGCATTCACGCTAATGTGTATGAATCTGTATCTATGCGTTAAAATACTGTACATATAAATTCTAATACCAAACTTAAAATAGGATCGAAATCTTTTATTAAGTTCACAAATTAAAATTTTCAATCATCCGGTATCTTCATAGAAAATTTCTGACACAAATACATGGTTACGAATTATTTATTATTTTACATATTTCTACGTAGTTCGATATATTTTTTTTTTATTGCGTGTGTGACTCTTTTTTATGAATTTATTTATATTATAAAAAAAAAAAAACGTTGTTTTCAAACTGGAAGTTTAATCGAGGCGGAACAATGAACTGATTCGAAATTTATCAAAATAATTTCATTTTAGTTAACAATTTCAAATGAATTCATTTAGTTATATAGATGATACACCGGGCGCATACACACACATATATATATACATACTTACGTACGTATATAAATATGTACATATATACGTTCTTCTTCTTATATACGAAAACTACAAGATTCAGAGGGAGTTCGTAGATATTATAAAAAATGATAATGATTTGGAAGATACACTTCTCTATCATATTTGCTTCGCATCTCTTCTAATTGAAAATATTGGTGAACTCGTCGCAGTCTATTCCTAAACATGAGTGGAAAAGAACTAAATCTTTTTTCTCGTTTGTGTCGTTAGAAAAAACAAATCGTTAATTAAAATATACCTCGTTCGCCACGTCAACGACTAAGTCCTGATCGCTTTTCTCGCCGTCGCTATCCTGTAAAGAGAAAATAATGATCATGAAGAAAGGACGAAACAAGAGAAAGAAAGAAAACGTGCTTACTTTTAAAATTAATATATTATCTATGAAGCTACACAGGTAAAGAAAATGATATATGTTCGTGTATATGTGTGTTGTATGTATATACCTGTATGAACGTATGTATGTATATGTATATAAATGAGACCCTCGACAGTTGTAGTTACGCCTACACGAGTGACTCGACCTACATTTAGCGGAGAGCATAGAGACACCGGTATTTCCTTCGGAGATGCATTATTAATTTCGATACTCGTTCCTAAGGTGCATCTCGCGTTCTGATTGCGCGTTAAGTTAATGGGTAAAGTATCGTAGCGATGGTATGTACACGGCTATGCGTCTCCGTTTGCGTCGGAGTACATAGTTACTCGTTGAATTTACAAGGGCCGTGTATGAGTCGAAAGTGCTTTCGTAATCAAAAGCTTTTGCCAGCGAGTGTATGCGCGGCCATTATTCGATCACACGAATTACTTTTGCTTTTCTAGTCGTTCGTACGTCTAAATACGAATCATTCTCAAGGAGGAAGAAAAAGAAAAAGAAAAAGAAAAAGGAGGAAAAGAAAGGATGCATTATTGGTATCCAAGGAAGGAAATATCAAGAGGACCGATCTCTGGGTTATTTAATATTAATTCTTATGGTGTAAGCTGATACAGGGAGTATTGTGAAGGGGACACGTGATCGTGGCACGTTTTAGAACGAACGATTTGCTCGGGGGATTCGAATCGTAATTGCGACGCGATATGGTCATTGAGGGAAAGAAGAAGGGAGAGGGCGAGAAGCGGCGAGATTAGAGGGGAAAAGTGAAGAGGATAGAGACGAAGAGGAGGAGGAGGAGGAGGAGGAGAGAAGAGAAGAGAAGAGAAGAGAAGAGACGAGAGGAAGAATAGGCTAGGCGGAGGAGCGAAGTCCGTTCGAGCTGCCAGGGACAAGCAATAAATTTGTGTACGGACGATGAGTCTCAGTAAATAGAAGGCAAAGTGTGGTGGTATTGATTTCAGTGGTATTACTCGGCCGGCGGAGGACGCTCGTGGGTGGAGAGTGGCCGCGGAGGGTAGAAGGAGGAGGAATGAAAGAGAATGATGGAGAAAGAGAGAGAGAGAGAGA
>NC_057694.1:3082119-3090531 GCF_014466175.1 Vespula pensylvanica
GAGAGAGAGAGAAGGGAGAAGAGAGGCCGAAGGAGACGAAGAAAGAGGCGGAGGGTGTCTTCCACCCCTTAACCTGCTCGTTCTAGCGTTAAATATGATACAAATGTTATCATCCCTTCTATTCCGCATCCCCACTACTACTAACTCGCAACTCCTCGGCACGAATAACCACCACTACTACCATCACCACCACTACCACCACCACCACCACCACCACCACCACCACCATCAACACCACCACTACTACTGCCACTATTACTAACACTGTTACCACTAGTGGTAGTAGCACGCTACTATACCACTACTACAGCGCACTACTACCATTATTACTACTACCACTACTTTCTAACGGCATCGCCAGTAGAGGCACCACTAGTATCTCTCCTCCCTCTTCGGCAGCTTCTTCCCTCGTTTAACCCGACGCAGCGGGGATGACGGTATTAAGGGCAGCTCTATTATTCGACCGCCCAACCACTCGACTCTTCGCCTCGAGAATCCTCGAATTTCTCTTTTTTTCCCTTCTACGAGTTCGCGTCATCCTCCCTCTCTTCTTTCTTTCTATATATATATATATATATATATATATATATATGTATGTATATATAGATAGATATATATCTCTTTTTCTTTCTTTCTTTCTTTCTTTCTTTCTTTCTCTTCCTCTCTCATCTTCTCGCTGTTCTAGCGTTCTTTTATTTACTTCTACTTTTCTCTCATCTCTTCCTTTCTCTCTTCGGCGCGCGCGCGCACTCACCCCCACACACACACACACACACACACACACACACACACACACATTCGCCATCGAGTTTTTCTCTCACGACTCCGTTCTTTCTTCCACCTCTCGGATCTTTTGTAAACAAACGCGCGGCGCGAGAGGCTAAGAGGAATCGAATGATCTTCGAACTCCGCTACTCCTCTTCCTCCTCCACCTCTACCACTTCCTCCTTCTCCTCCTCCACCTTTTTCTCTTTCTCTTCACTTATTTTTCTATCTTCGTCTCGAATTCTTCTCCATGATGCTTTCACTACTTTGACAAGAGGAAGGAAGGTGTATCTCGTTAATGCGTGCATGTACAAGAAGCGACAGTTAATTAAGACAATTATCTGTTAGCGAGATCTTTGCAGGATCGAAGCGAGAAGAAACATGAAACTCGCTTCTCTCTCTCTATCTCTATCTTTCTCCTGAATGCACACGTGCGCGCGCACACACACACGCACACACATACTTTCACAAACTCGAAAAACGAGAAGAATCGTTCTCGCGTGTGTACGATAAGATTTGCGAGGTACCTCTATATTAGGAAGCCACTACTTCGAAAAAAGAAATATAATATATGTAAGTACCATAGGTGTATCACGAAAAGGATTTAAATACGCGATAGCGACGTTACTTACCTGCCTACCTTTGTACTACCAAGGGCGATAAGGATTGCCCGTTGGATGGTATAACCAAAGTACCAACAACTTTTACTACACGAGTGAGAAATAGAAGGAGAGATAGAAATACGATGACTACCATACCACTACCACCATCACCACCACTACTACTACTACTATTACTACACTACTGCTGCTACTGATGCTACTATCGCTGCTGCTACTACTGCTACTACTTATATTACAATAACTGCTACTACTATTACTATCGTCACTCCTTTTGTGTCTCGTAGCAGAAGCGCCGGTGAAAACGTATTAAAGCGATTATCTTGGATGAAGAAGATATAGCGGTGAGGGTTGAGCGTAGGGAAGAGAGACTCGAGGAAGGAAAAGAGAAAGAGAGAGAGAGAGAGAGAGAGACAGGGGGACGTAGAAGAGAGGGTGGACGTTGACGAAAGGCTGGAAGGCTGGGTTCTTCTTGACGGCAAAAACGGGTTGTAGACACGGAGAACAATGGAGATAGGAACGAGCTTTCTCTGGAGTGAGGGGAAATAATGAAAAGTGCTCGCGATAACGCGCCTGTGTCGTATTAAAGTACGGCCAGCCACGATCATATAGGTAGCAATATACTAGAGTAGTAGTAATAGTAGTAGTAACAGTAGTAGTAGTAGTAGTAGCAGTAGTAGTAGTAATAATAATAGTAATAGTAGTAGTAACATCGAACTTGATAGACGAGTGCAATTTTATTCCCGCTTTTTGACTTTTCACGTAGAAACGAAGAAAATGATCGAACCTGCCCGACAAGAGTAAAACATGGGAGAATTGTATGGTGGTGATAGTGGTGGTAGTGGTGGTAGTGATGGTGATGATACTGGTGGTCGAGAAGAAGGGGGAGGAGAGGGAAAACGGTTTTTCCAGCGTTTATCGTGGATTGCGCGGTTTCGTCGGTTCGTGACGTTCCATGCGAAAGCCTGGTAAAAACGAATTGAACGATTCCTCCGAGAACAAGAAAATGAGAAGGGGGGTTCGGGCAGGGGGTGGTTGAGGGTGGGATTGTAAAAAACCTAGACACAAGCACGCCGACGGGTTACGAAAGTACACGGAAGACCAGCTTGGATTTAGGAAAAATGTTCGTAGAGCGCAACAACAAGGAAAATAAGGGGAAATAAAGAGGGAAAACGGTTCGTATGAAAATGTAATTAGGGGAAGCGTGGAAGCTCGACTCATCGCGGCCTCGACCCTTTTTACCTCCATCCATGTACCACCACCACTACCACTGCCACCAACACCACTACCACTACCACCGCCACCACCACCACCACCACTACTACCATCACCACCATCACCTTCATCACCACCAGCACCATATAGCTACTTTTCTTTCTTTCTTTCTTTCTTTCTTTCTTTCTTTCTTTCTCTTCTCTTTCTCTTCCTATTCTCGGTATTCTATCGTAATAAATTTATTAATCGTTCTACGCGTATTTAATGCGTCGATACTCCGTTGCCCCGAGACAAAATCTTCCATATTATTTTATATACTTAGATACCGGACGCGATTCAGGAAATGGGATGGAAATTTTATGCGGATCCTCATCCTGATCGTTTCTATCGGATTCTAAGGATTTACGCTAACTTAATATATACTTTTTACACGGTTATCATTCCCGTGAAAAAAATATAATAAGAGATAGAGATAGACGGACGGACGGAGAGAGAGGGAGAGAGAAAGAAAGACAGAGAGAGATAGAGAAAGATAATTAAATCACGTTCGATCTTATCGATCGTCCTCTCTCTTCCTTTCTCTATCTGTCTACCTCTATCTGTTTCTCTCTCTTTCTCTCGTTTTCTCACTTTCTTTCTTTCTTTCTTTTTTTTTCTTCTTTCGCTAGGAAGAATCCGATCGTGCAAAGGACGAAATCGCCAAGCCACGCGAGCCGTAATTTGAATTTCATCGCGCTGGAAAAATCGAGAGAAACTTTTATCGTCGCTTTATCTCCGCCACGGCAAAAAGAATTATTACTTCGGCTTGGAAAGGCTAAAGTTTCTACGTTCGTAGACTGCCTTCCGTTATTCTCGATGTATCGCGAGAAGAGAAGAGAACAGAAGAGAAGGAAACAGAAGAGAAGAGCGAGAGAAAGGGAGAAGAGAAACGGATGAGAGTGCGACGTTAGGAGAAGGTTTCGCGAGCAAGTGTCTCTGCAATTTAACTTTTACGACGTTCCGTGTCATTTCTATTCTAGCGGTCGTCGAGTAACGGGTATTCGTCTTGAATTGGTTGCACCTACTCGGAAATACGTGTATGTTCTTTAGAACATACAAGTTTCTTTGTGGAAAATGTTCATTATTATATGAAATACGTAACAAAACAGACTCGTTTGTATTAGACAAGTCGTATATTAAATATTAATTTTACTATATATTTCGTTAGTATAATTCTTATGTTACGTGTAAAAATCCGTTTATATATCTATATACATTCATACATATATACGATTTATATACAACTGACATAAATATTATACTTGGTATATAATATATATTAATGTATATATATGTGCGCGTGTGTTCGCGAAACCGCAAGCAAATATCTCGTAGGTATTTAAATGGAAAAAAAAGGGAAAGAAAAGAGAAAAGAAAAATGAGAGAAAAATGGAAAAAGAAGAGAGAAGAGAGATAAAACGAAAGAAAGGATTTTCGCTTTCCAACTCCAAAGAGTTTTCTACGAAAGGAGGGAAAAGCTGAAACGACTTTTCGATAGATCGTCGTCGCTATCGGATGCACTCGACGTTCATCTTCCGTTCCCGTTCCTCCGCTTATGTTCGCGGTCGAAATCTCTCTCTCTCTCTCTCTCTCTCCCCCTTTATTTCTTCCCCTTTCTCTTTCTAGAAATGGTCCTTCTCGTCCTACGATCCTTTTCTCTTTCTCCTCGAACGGCGGTGATTCTTTTATCGGTCGTAAACGCGTTCCCTTTTATATTCCTTTTCTTTTTTCTCTCGTGAGAGACGAAAATTGGGATGGTCGAGATACGAACACGATGGAAGAAGGATTTTCAAGATTTTCTAATCGTACTAGAAACTATTTCACATATTAAATAATTTTATCATCAATATATTCTTCGAAGACTCGAAGATTTTTATTTATCGAAGATTACGTTCTCTTTTCTTTCTCTTCAAGAAAATTATTTAATCGAAAATTATCGTTAACTAATGATGAATTAGAAAAATGTCCATTCGTTCGCAATTAATCGTGTCATTCGTTAACACGTTAAATGCCGAAGGTGGAGAAAAAAGCGTGACGCTAAATTTTGTTTATTTTATTCGAAATATTTGTATCGATTACTTGTTTGACGTTTGTCAAGATTAAAAGTATCATGTATGAAGTATGAGAATGAATTATTCTGTATCTTTTATCTAATCGAAAGTTACGGTATAGGGGAATACATATGGGAATTTATATTTACGAAATATTATTTCGACGGTGTAAACATAATAATAATAATAGTAATATTAATAATATAATAATAATAATAATAATAATAATAATAATAATAATAATAAAGATAGATTCAAAAGAATGATTTTAGAGAAACAGCTTAAAAGAATGTTAATTATTCATTTAACTCTATGCTACGAACGAAATAAAAGTGTAAAAGGATGCGAAAAGGAAGAAGAAAACTTGGCCGGACGGTTTTGAATGCGAGCAAGCGATAGGAGGATAGAAAAAGAGAAAAGAGAAAGAGGAAAAAGAAAAAGAGAGAAGGAAGAAAAAAGTGAAAAAGAAAAAGAAGAAGAAAAAGATAGAGAAGAAAAAGAAGAAGCGCCGTTCTTCTTCGAAGATGCACGAGTCGAGGAGGAGCAACGAGTAGGTATAGGGTCGCAAAGGTGTCGGCAAGAAAGAAAAGAGCGGCGAGGAGGTGCAAGGAGAAGCAGTGTAGAGAAGAAAAGAGAAGAAAAGAGAGAAGAAGAGAAAAGAAAAGGAGAGAAGAGAAAAGAAGAGAAGAAAAGAACAGAAAAGAGAAGAAAAGAAAAGAGTAGAGCAGAGCAGAGCAGAGAGGCGGAGAGAGAGAGAGAGAGAGAGAGAGAGAGAGAGAAGAGGAGGAGGATAGGAGGGTTAGAGAGGGGAGGAAAAGGGAAGAAGGACGGCCGGGTGGGATGGGTTGACAGGAGGCGTTAGCTCGGGATACGTGGAGCCGTCATACAATAAATACGATATTTGTACCCCTCCGTAGCGACTGGAGATGGTAAGAGAGAGAGAAAGAGTAAAGTACGTATACAAGTACGTATGTATGGATGTCGTACGTAAGTACGTACGTATTTGTTTGTTTGTGTGTGTGCATATTCGCGCGCGCGTGAGGGAGAGAGAGAGAGAGAGAGAGAGAGAGAGAGAGAGAGAGAGAGTGAGAGTGAGAAAAAAACCGAGAGAGAAAGAGAAAGGAACGCGGTGCAGGAAAGCGCGTTGGGAAGCTTTGGCTCCGGTCGAAGGGTCGAAGGTGGATGGGTGGCGAAACGTTGGTCTCTCGCTTGGCGAAGCCAGGAACGCGGTGGAGGTGTCGGCGCTGCTACCGCCGGTGCTCCGGTGGGCGGAGAGATGGTATAGATTTTTATGTCTGCGAGAAATACAAAATGATGGATATAAAGCTCCTAGGGTGGGTAGGTGGTTGGGTGGGTTGCTCGCGCCCACCCACTGCGCTCTACTCACTCTTTCTCTTTCTTTCTGTCTCTCTCTCTTTTTCCCTTTCTCTCTCTCTCTCTCTCTCTCTTTCTCTCTCAGGCGCACGCAAACACGTAAAAGCGAGCTGGTAGACGAGAAACGTCGGGAAGGAAGGAAGGAGGGAGGGAGAATGGGAGAGAAGGAGGAGAGAGTGAGCGAGTGAGCGAGTGAGAGAGAGAAAGAGAGAGAGGAGACGGAGGGCGCATACGCGCGTTCGCAAGGACACGCGTAGGGGGTTTCACACGGACGAGCGGCGTACAAGCTCACCTCGCTTACCGCGGAGGTAGAGGGGGTGGGTCTCTTTCCGGCTGGCGCTCGCGTTTCCCCTAACCTCCTCCTCCTCCTCCTCTCTTCCTGCTCCTCCTTCTCCTGCTCTACCTCTACCTACCACCTCCTACCATCAAGTTATCCAACCTCGCCGTCCCTCTAACTCCCTCCCCCAACTCCCACCCACCCCTTCCTCCTACCTAGCACCATCCCTGCGACGCCACTACCAACGCTGCCACTACGACCCCCCACGGAAGCTCGGAGCGAATGTTTTGTCATCATACCGCCCAGCCTCGCCTCCTCTTCCTCCTCGCTAACTCTCTACCTCTCTCTTTTCCCCCATCCTACCCTCTCTCGCCCTTTCTCTTTCCCTCTTCTCGCTCTTCTCCTCCTTCACAGCTACCCCACGCTCGCTTTGGCCCCCCGAGGGCCCAAAGGCAACCGGCAGGGCAGATACACTTGCAACCACGTACACACCTCGAATTTCCGCTTTAGGTAGATCCCGAAGTGCTTCTCGCCCGTATACGTATACGTAGCCGGGCTTCCAAGTGCACACGCGATGAGATAGGCGAACGCGAGCGCGCTCGGATGCAGCTCGTGCACGTGCATCCCTTCTCATCGAGTCCCGGTCCCTCCTCCTCCTCTTTCTCTCTTATACACATATACTCTCTCTCTCTCTCTCTCTCTTTATTCTCTCTCACTCTTCGTCTTCTTGGAATCGCACGTATGTACGTTTCTATCTATCTATCTACCTATCTATCCATCTAACCATCTATCCATCTATCTATCTGTGTATATATCTATCTATCTACCAACTAACCAACCGACCAACCTACCTACCTACCTACCTACCTACCTACCTACCTACCTACCTACCTACCTACCTACCTACCTATCTACATACATACGTAGATGTGCTCTAGAGCCAACGTGTTTGCCCTTTTCCATCCTGCTTTTCGGGGCGGCTCTGCACACGCTTTCGAAAAGCTTCAGGGTGGCTCTTCTCCGAATGGGTTTTTTTCTATCTACAGCCGACTCCTTTCTCTCTTCCCCCCCGTCTCTCTCTTTTTCTGTATCTATCTATATCTAACATTTTTCCCAGAAACGAGAACCAGTCGAGACTGTGTGACTTGATGGAGAGAGAAAGAGAGAGAGGTAGGTTTTTTTTTTTTTTTTTGAAAGAAATCATCGGTAAAATATACGCTGTAGCTTTCCTCGAATGTTTTTTTTTTCTTTTTTTTTTCTTTATATACATACATACATACATATGTACGTACGGACATATACATATATATCCATAATCCTACTAGTTCATTGATTAATTTGTTCCTTTGTTATATATGTACCATATCGAAAAGTTTGACTATGATTTTTGAATTGGAAGAATTCAATTCATTCCATTCGATCGAATTTCATTCTTATTATTCTATTATTATTATTATTGTTGTTGTATCATCAGCATTATCATCATCATCATCATCATCATCATCATCATCATCATCATCATCATTATCATTTCGATTTCTTCCTCTCTTTCCTGTTCTTTCTCTCTTTTGCAAGTCCATTCTAATGAAATCGTATTTCGTTCATTAAATGATAATCCTTTCAAATTCATTTCTTCCAGTATTATTTCCTTGATAAATCTATTAAAAAAAATCGGATCACTTGAAAACGAATTGCCAAGACGATCGATCCTTTTCGTTTCCTCATTGAATTAAATAAAAAAAAAAAAAAAAAAAAAAAAAAGAAAACAGGAGAAGAGAAAAAAGAAAAAAAGATAAAAAAAATAGAGAGAACAGAGATTTCTATTCATCTAGATTGATCGTATCGATGCGAAAGTTACGAGAAATACGAAAAAAAGATGACGGCACACGGTGAGTCCAATTAAATGTCCGTGGTTGGTTCGTGGTTTTGTACGACCAAAAAGAACACCCTAGATTAAACGTCAGCGCTAGAAACAAGCAAGAGAGATCTACCTAACTTTTTATAAGGGCGATCCTTCGAGGTTTTTAAGGTTTCAGATTAAATGTGCATAAATTCATCTCCAAAGAAAAAA
>NC_057694.1:3090541-3123041 GCF_014466175.1 Vespula pensylvanica
AAAAAAAGAAAAGGAAGAAAGAAAGAGAGAAAAGAAAATCGAAAAAAATCTTGCACATACGTACACCGTACATAATGTCAAGACGACGCGTGTTTATTTGTTTTCTTTTTGATTTTTTTCTAAAATAAATTGTATATAACATTTTTCTTACATCCAAGATCTCTCATCCTCTCAATTTGTAATTCGTAACTCGAGCGTATTTACACACACATATATATAGATAGATACATATGTAAGAACGATTCTAATCTAAGAAAAATAAGAGAATTATTGTAATCGCGTCGAAAGCCCGTTCGATAACGGACGTAGTTTCGAGATACGCCACTGTCGGGACAACCGATGCAACATGGTTTCACGAGATCTTTATATTATATTTCTCGACGCGAAGAGAGGCAGGCAGAATATGCAAAAGCGTCGAGAGGAGGGGAGGAGAAAGTGGGAAGAGCGATGCCAGTGGAACGAGTCGTAGGAGGAGGATGGTGAAAGGAAAAAAAGGAAAGATGGGAGGAGAGAAAGAAAGAAAGAAAAAAGAAGAGAAAGGAAGAAAGAAAAAAAAAGGAAAGAAAAAAAAGGACGAGAAAAAGAAATAAAGAAAGAAAGAGAGAAAAAAGGAAAAAAAGAAAGAAAGAAAGAAAGAAAGAAAGAAAGAAAGAAAGAAAGAAAGACGACGACAACGACGACGACGATGAGGGGGAGAAGAAGGAGGAGAAGGAGGTAGAGGAGAAAGAGGAAGGGTGGAGGAGGAGGAGGAGGAGGAAGAGATGAAGAAGGATGAGAAGGGAAAGAGTAACGAAGAGGAAGAACAAAGTTGGTGAAAGAAAGACGCATCTTCGTTGCCTCTAGTTCTCTAACGAGAGCTCGCTCTGAGATATCGACTGATCCAGTCGGAAGACTAAAAAAAAATATATATATATATATATATATATATATATATATATATATATATATATATGATAAGGTACATCGAAGTCGAGCTGGTAGGGGAAAAAGAGAAAGACCGAGAGTGGAGAGACCGGAACGGGGAATGGAGAGGGTGCAACCGATAACGCGCGAGAAGCTAATTAGCGGCGTTAAATTATTAAATCTACGTCGATTGGAAAAGTCATCTTTTTTCTGTCTCTTTCCTTCTTCTTTTTCTCTTTTTTCCTTCTTCTTCTTCTACATTTTCACCGACCGACATGCAAAGCTATTGAGAAATTCTTTGAGAATCCCGTAGGAGCGTGACTTTGATTTTCTTTTTACTGAAAATAATAATAAAAAGGAAAAGAAGACGAATAAATAAAAAGGTCGAATTCGTTTACCTTAAAAATTAGAAACACGAAATCGAGGAGCCTGAAAGAAAAAAAGAAGAAGAAAAAGAAAAAAGAAACAGAACAAAAAATGTTTCTTCGCATCTACGTTTATTATTTTTTCCTTTTGCTTTTTTTTTTTTTTTTTTTATCTACGATCGATAAAAACAAGTTAGAACGTTTTGTTATTCGACGATAAGAGAGAAAGTTTGTTGACTTTAACGATGACAAAGCTTTTGCATTGTTGTAAGGTTATTAAGTCGAATCGCGGTATCGCGATTATTATCGGGATTATTAAAAATACATAGGTATTAACGATTAAGAAACACGACTCGCGGCTTGCATCGATCATACTTAACAATGCGATCTTGATTACGATTCATTGAGGTGGCGGGGGCGGTAGAGGAGAGAAAGATCGATCCCCTTTTCGTAGGAGTCCGCTACGGTGCGCTAATATTTTCGAGGAGGTTGCCAACAACATCACCGATGACATTGACAAAATACGAAATAGGATTTTTTGCCTTTCGGCTCGTCGGTAATATTTATAAACGTCGTAAGAATACGATCGAGCGTGTGTTCCCGAGAAGTTTGAGAGAGTTGGAGAGAAGCGAAGAGAAGAAAAGAAAAGAGAAGAGAAGAGAAGAGGAGAGGAGAGAAAAGGAGAGAGTCAAGTCGAGATGGGAAGAGGATAATGGATGAGGATACGCTCACCGATGTAAAAGCAATTTCCGTTAATGTAACGAGGAGTGAAGATCTTTCGAGCAATGCAACGATACAGCAAGGAGACGAAAACAGCGAAACAACAAACAGAACGATCCTTTCTTTCATTCGGCACGCTCCCCTCTTGCCTATACCTTTCACACGTAGATCAAACAAATCGAACGTCCGTGAAACTCGTAGATCGTCGTAGTTCGACTACTAGACGCGCGAAGCAAGATAAATCGTATCGATTTCTTTATGCGGTACGATACTGCGTATTCTTCTTTGCTTTTATACTTTTTTAGGCCATTCGGCATCGAAAAATTTATCGCTTCTTCTTCTTTTTATTCTTCTTTCACGAAAGCTCGAGTAGAAAAAAGCTTGGGGATGAAAGGTGAAGGGATGAAGGGTTATCTATAGAAAATCAATTTCCTTCGAGAAAGTAAAAGAGAAGGGGCTTGCTCGGAGGATTCATCGAATCGACGATCGATCGGGAAAGATATTCGAGAAAATTCTAAATGACATCGCGAAGAAGGACTTACTTGATAAGTCGGCCCTGACTTTTGCACGAAAAGAGGG
This sequence comes from Vespula pensylvanica, assembly GCF_014466175.1. Lineage (NCBI taxonomy): Eukaryota > Metazoa > Arthropoda > Insecta > Hymenoptera > Vespidae > Vespula > Vespula pensylvanica. The sequence goes on from NC_057694.1 coordinate 3,093,109, forward strand.
AGAGAGAGAGAGAGAGAGAGAGAAAGAGAGAGATAGAAATGTCGTTGGTGAGTAATAATCGAAAAATACGAAAGCAAAGCCATCGGTAGTAAGCTTCGGTTTTTTTAATATTATATCGGCATCGGTGCTCGTTACGCGAGCTTCGGAGAGATATAGAGAAAAGAGAAAAGGAAAAAGGAATTAAAAAAAGAAAGAATAAAAAAAAGAAAGGAAAAAAAACAAATAGAGAAAGGCGAAAGGAGAAAAGAGGAGATGGTAGAGGGTAGAAAAACGAAAGAGTTGAGAGAGAGCGAGAGAGAAATATATATATATATATATATATATATATATATATATATATACATAGAGTAAGAGAGCGAGAGAGAGAGAGAGAGAGAGAGAGAGAAAGAGAGAAAGAGAGAGTACTAGCCGACCAACCAACGGGCTTGGACAGTGACGAGCCGGTAGGTAGGACCCACAAAATAAACTGAAACCACCCTCTTTCTGCCCATCCCACGGGCTCTCATTCTGGCCGCGTCACCTCCATCCCCATGGCACCGCCGGCTCTGCCGCCTCACCTCTTTCTCCTCCTCCTCCTCCTCCACCTCTACCGCTACCTCCACTTCTTTCTCCACCATCCATCCGTCCGTCCGTCCGTCCGTTCGTCGATCCGTCGGTCCGTCCGAACGAACGAACGAACGAACGAACGAACGAACGGACGGACGAACGAACGAACGAACGAACGAACGACCGACCGACCGGTGCGCTCCACTGCCGAGGGTACCTAGCTCGGCCAAATAAATTACACCGCCTCGTGACGCGAAAAAATCCAACGAGTTGCCAGAGTGAGTGAGTGGATGAGAAAAGAGTAGGATGAGAAGGAAGCGACGGAAGAGGAGGCGGAGGCAAAGAGAAAGAGAAAAAGAGAGAAATAGAATGGGAGAGAACGGGAACGAGGATGCGCGTTGGAGGGTGGGAGGAAAAAGCGTGAGATAGAGAGACAGAGATAGAGATAGAGAGCGAGAGCGAGAAAACGAGAGGGAGGGAGAGAGAGGGAGAGGGAGAGAGGGAGAGAGAGAGAAGAGAAAAAGAGAAAAAAGAGAGAAAGCAAGAGAGAGATTGGTCGAAGGGTGGTAGGGGGATGGATAAAGGCCAGCACGGGGCGGAAATAAAGAGAGAACGAAAAAATTGGAGGAGGTTGGAGGTGGAGGTGGGTACGGTGGTCCGCTTTAATTGGTTCGACGTGGTCAGATGAAAAATTCAACCACCCCGGACCACCCCCACTCGTTCCCTCCTTCTCTTCCTGCACATTCTCCTCCGAATCTCACACTGCACAGACTCTCTTTCTCTTTCTCTCTTTCTTTTTTTCTCTTTTTCTCTGTCTCTCTCTCGTCAGACGAATCTACACACCTACGAGTATCGCGAACTACGACTAACCATAAGCGTAGGAAGACAAAGCATGCGATGTGGACGCTCTTAGGAACGTATTTCGCGAAAAAAGCACCCTCCTCTCCTCTTCGAACGCGTATTCTACGCTACGGTGGTAACCACTTGTACGATTGCCTTCCTTCCTTCCTTCCTTCTTCCCTTCCTACCCCTTTCCATCCTTTTTTCCTTCCTTCCTTCCTTCTTTCGTTCCCTTCCTCTTTCTCCTAGTCATTCTCTTCGTATCGTACCTTTATCATTCACCTCTTCGATTTTCTCTCGAAACATAACGAAAAGATTTCGTGCTAACGTTGTTTAATGCAATTTCGAGAGAAGGTAAACTCGATAAAAAGGTAATATCGATAAAAAATACGATCGAGTATCCGCAATTGTAAAAGTTGTTCGGAATGAGAGAAATATTTTGCAAAACAAATTTCGACCGATATTTATAACCCTTTCTTTGAAATTCTCCAGAGCTGAATCCGAGGCACGGATAATAACACAGGATTTACTACACCCATCGAATATATAAGATATCTTTTTTCTTCTTTTTCTTCTTTTTTTTTCCTCCCTCCCTCTTTTCCTTTTCTTTTTTGCTTTTAATCGATTCGCACCATTGAATTAATATCTTCGAATATCTTTCTGGATAAGTAAATATTCTCTTCGACTTCAAAATCGAAAAGAGAAAGAAAAGAAAGAAAATTATTGTCCTTAGATAACTTATGAGAAGTTACTGCCATATTTCTTTCATCATTTTTATCGAACGTTCCCTTTTGGAAGCGTATTGTTATGATTCGTTTTATCGTATGGGTTTACATATAAAAATCCATATTTATTCTTTATAATGGTTTTATATAAATCTAAGTTGCATATAGGTCAGATACTTGATAATAATAAACTTCATTTTTCTTTCTTTCTCTCTCTATCTTTCTCTCTCTTTCTCTTTTCTTGTTCGAACAAACAAACACGCAAAGGTTTTCGCCATTGGTAGAGGTTGGCGTTTCGCCGAGAGAATTCACCCTCACTACGGTTACTATATCAATCATGTCTGAAATCAATTCCGATCGGAATCTAACAAAGGGAAGACGCCTAACTTATCTCGATCAATCTTAATTCCGAACGGCGCGTTCGATCGGCACGATTACGATGCGTAAAGGGGCAGAGGCAAGATCAGGGGTAGGGAGGGTTGGTGAGGGTGGGTTCGCCAAGTGGACGAAGGAGCGTCGGCGATGCGTGTCCATTGTGTTGCGACGGCTAATGTATCAACGGAGAATAATATGGAATAAAAACGTTTTCGATAAAGAACACCGGCATTCGCCATTGATGAAAAATAATTTTGATCGATTCTAAAATTGTTAGTTTGTAATTAAACCGACGGAGATAGGAACAGAAGAGAGAGAGAGAGACAGAGATGGATTAAAAAAGCCAAGGTGTCTTATAAATTTGAAATAATTGGATTAAAGATATCTAATCGAATCGAACGAATTTGTATGTACTCACAACAATCAGATGGATGCTACAAATAAAATTATATTGACAATTTATATGACGATTGAAATTAAAAAAAGAATTTTATTTATTTCAAAGCACAGTGGATAGATAGAAAACTCTGAATGTTCATTTGGTAAATATCACAGATTTACGATTGAAGTAGCGCAAACGTAAAAGTAATTAATTTATTTGAAAATTAAAAAATCATAATCTTCTTTATAAAACAAAACTTTGTTACATCAAAGTTCTATTGCAAAATCGAACGAATCTGTATATTAACTCGATTGAATTATCATCGTAACTTTTCAAATATATATATATATATATATATATATATATATATATATACATACACATATATATATAAATATGTATGTGCGTGTGCACGTGTGTGGAATAATAAATAAAAAGATATATCTACGTATCTATGCAAAGATCAGTACTAGTTTTAGATTTTTATAGGACATTTCGTGAGATGGAAAAAGGTTGCAGAAAGAAAGAAAGAAAGAAAGAAAAAAAGAAGAAAAGAAAGAAAAAACAAGAAGAAAAGAAAAGAAAAGAAAAGAAAAGAAAAGAAAAGAAAAGAAAAGAATGAAAAATCGATCGCGCATGGTGAAAGATGTCGGATAAATGAGACGCCACGTTACTTAAATCGATCACGATATCTGCACGAAAGGAAAGGAGAAGAAAGGAGGAGAGAGCAGGAAAGAGTCGGTGTCTCGGATAAACTCGCAGCTTCTCTCTCTCTTTTCTTCTCTCCTCTCCTCTCCTTTCCATCTCTCTTTTTCTTTCATTCGCAACAGAAGAGAGAGCGACATTCTCCTCGTTCGAGGTTCCGTGATAGTTGGAGCGTGTGCGCCCCGGCATTTCCATCTTTCGTCGTGCCTGTAACAGGGCGCACCGCTACTCCTTTGATTAATGCCTTCCTGTGGGAGAAGCAAAGAGAGGAACGGTGACGTCGTAGAACTACGACTAATCCCCTCTTGGGATCGTCCTGCTGCGGAGCTTCGAGCTTCAAGAGACGACGAAGGTGGAATTGAAGGTGGTGGTGGTGGTGGTGGTGGTGGTGGTAGTAGTGTTGGTGATGGTGGTGATGGTCGATGGTGCTGCCGTAAGGCGAGTTGAGGGGGTGGGATAGGATGGTTTACGGGTGGGATGGTTTAAGGAGAAATCGGGTGAAGGGAAAGCTGGAGACGATGCAACGAAACGGCAGGGTGAATACCATTTCCAAGAGTCGTCCGTGGACACGCGAGAACTCATTTCCGATTATACCCTTTTCTTCCCGACATCACACCCCTCTCACCCTTCTTCTCTCTCTCTCTCTCTCTCTTTCTCTATTTCTCATGCTTCTTTTCGTTATCCTGAACATTGCCGTCAGCTTGAAGGTTTCGCTAATCGAGTGTAGGACACGATTGTCGATTTAACGGATAAGATTATTCTTGTTTTCTTGTTAGAAAGAGATTTATATATATATATATACTGTTTATTTTAAGTTTAATGTAATTATATGGATAATAATTTAATATAATTTATTTGAAATGTCTTGCTAATTCTTGGGAAGAATATTGATCGTAATTTTGATTTTTACGATTATACTTACAATGTATAAAATGTGTAAGGATCGTTTTTTTTTTTATGTTTAACAACTTTTCTTTTTCTTTTTCTTCTTTTCTTTTTTTCTTTTCTAAGATATAATCAACGTCGCAATTAATGTAGTAATAATGAAATATTTTACAATTCCTTCCCGAGAATTATTTTTTCTCGGCCGAGTCCGAGTCGTTAAGAAAATCTTCTCAAGTCGGTGTATTTTCAACTTACCATTTATTTACGAATCAAAGAGTTTTTCATTCACTAATCCTCGGAAAGGTTTGGTTTTTAGGAGAAAAAAGAACCAAAAGTATCTCGAGATCGTATATGAGGAATTGTACTTGAGGAATGTTTACAATGTAACCAGTCGTCGTTTAATAACGAAAGAAGTGTAACTGGTAAAAATAGTTCATCGAGGAGGGAACGGCCTCTTCTCAGTAAAACGAAACGCAGAGACGTATGTGAGAGACATAAAAAGAGAGAGAAATAGATAAAGAAATAGATAGATAGATAGATAGATAGATAGATAGATAGATAGATAGATAGATAGATAGAGAGAGAGAGAGAGAGAGAGAAAGAAAGAGAGACTTATGTGTGCGTATTTCGAGCCACGCTCGAGTTATTTCTAAATACATGTGTGTATGTGAGTGGGTGCATATTGGTGGGTGCTTCTATGTTGCCTACTTCACTTCAAGCGAATCTCTCTCAACGTACCCTCCTTCAAATAGTCGAATACGTACGCTTCGATCAATCCTTCGATAGATTCACGTATATTCACGGTATAGAAAAGTCGAGACGTTTGACTTTTCTTTTTCTTTTTTTATTATTATTATTATTTTTTTTATTTCGAAGAGACAGCTTTTACTTTTTCTATTATTTCTCATTTCTCTCTTCCTCTTTTTCTCTGTCTTTGTAAAAATATCTATTCGACTGTGAGAATATCTTCGGGGTTGTTTCGTTTCTTCGAGTAATTTTTTTGTACCTCGTGTAATTTTTTATAACGTTGATATCATCAATATCACATTTAGATTTCTTTATTTTATTTTATTTTATTTTATTTTATTCGATTTTATATAAAAAGTTATGTCCTATATCTAATATATTACACGATATCTTTCAGAACACGTTGGCATAATTTATCTGGTGTTAAAAAGATAGTAAAATAAGAAAAAAATATTTACATATAAATACGTCCGATATGATCTTGTTTCAAAAATACATGATGCAACTCGATCGATTCGGAAACATTGCCAGGAAATATTTACACAATGCTCTACATAGTATTGTAGAGTTTTTACAAGATCGTACATGATGTATCTAATGTTATTTATAAACGATCAAATGAAAAATTCAGTATTATCAAAAGAATTATTAACAAGGATAGAAATTCGATTGTGTCAGAGAAACAGACGTCACATCTGGCATAGACATTTGTATAAACTTTTTTTGCTTTTATTTTAATACACCGAATCCATCAGTAAAGTTATATTAATATGTTCTGAAAGAGCCTGTATACTATATTTGAACTCCTCTCATTATCCAACTCTATTCTATTCTATTCTATTCTATTTTAGTTCCGACATTCAACGATACCTTCGTAGGATCTACTAATCCTACTAATTTCTTATCGTATCTTTCTTATTATCCTGTCGTATTTCGTGCTATACGTCTCAGTTAGTTCGTATACGCACATCCACCATTTTGCTCGATTATACGGGTGAAAAGACAATTACTTTTAATGCACAACTTCGCTCTCATCTCGAGAATTCAATTAGAATCGTTTTAATTTGTAGGACTTTGATCCGCGACTCAAAAGCACCCGCGAGACAGTCAGGAACATCGCCTTTTTTTTTCTTTCTCTTTTTCTTTTTCTTTCCTTTCCTTTCGTTTTTTTTTTATTCTTATCTTTCCTTTTTTCTTTCTTTCTTTGCATCCTTCTTCCTTCCTTCCTTCCTTCCTTTCTTATTCACAAACTTGGCTCGTACCTTCGTATACGTATTCCGCGAGAGAATTCGTTTGCTATTTTTCGTTTCGAATATTATACGTGAGATTTGAACGCAAGAAAGTAGAGAGAAACGTGAGTTCGCAGAGGATGAGAGAATCTTCGTTGTAGTGAGACGTAGGATCGAGGAGAAAGTGTATTGTAGGTCGGCAAACGAAATAAAATAAAATAAAATAAAATAAAATAAAATAAAATAAAATAAAACGAAATAAACTAAAATAGAAATACTAGTAGTAGTAGTAGTAGTGTAATAGCAGTAGTAGTAGTAACAAAAAAGAGCAAGAAAGAAGAAAAAAGAAAACGGAATAATAATAATAATAATAATAATAATAATAATAATAATAATATTTTTCATCGCACAGTAGAAGGGAAGAAGGGAGAAAGGAAAGACGAAACGAAAAGAAAGAGAAAGGGAAAAAGAGAGAAGGAGAGAGACAGAGACAGAGACAGAGAAAAAGAGAAAGAGAGAGAGAGAGAGAGAGAAAGAGAAAAAGAGAGAAAAAGAAAAAGGAAAAGGAGAAAAGGGCCCGCAAAAGAGGGAAACGAGCAGCTGAGAAAAATAATCCAATTTAAATATAGCGAGAGGCTCGTGGCTCGCCTGTTTTCACGGTTTTTAATTATAAGCGACCCCCGCCAGCAACAGAAGCACCCACCACCACCACCACCACCACTACCACTACTACGACCACCACCACCATCACTACCACTACCACTACCACTACCACTACCACCAACACCAATACCACCACTAACATTACTGCGAACCACCCTGATATCACCGTCATTTTCTTTCTTTCTTTCTTTCCTCCTCTTTCTTTCTTTCTTTCTTTCTTTCTTTCTTTCTCTTAGAGCCGAGCTCGCGCACTTTGTCCTCATGATCCTGACAAAGGAGACCGTTTTCATGGATTTTTCACAGGAACATAGCAAGAAGAAACATGCCTCTAGCTATGACGCACAAGGACTCGTCGTCGAGTTTCCTCATGCTTCCTTGCGTCAAGGCTTCTCTCTTCGTCTCACCCAGGCATGGCACTGGTTAACCCAATTTTGTGAGAAAATTTCATTTATCTCTCTCTCTCTCCCTTTCTCTCTCTCTTTTGGTCTCTCTTTCGCTCTCGCTCTTTTATTGTTTTACTAGTACATAGAGTAGACTACTGTATAGTACAGGAAATACCATTCGTGTTATATGAATCTATATTATGAGTTGCACATAGCTCATACAATTTCCATATCATTGTATTTTCTCCCTTTCGAACGATGCAACTTTGTCAGACGTGTATTCATGTATCATCTCTAACTCTGAGGAGATATTTATCTCTTTATAAAGTCATGTATGTAAATTCAATGTCACAAGCTCATATATATACGCACACACACACACACATATATATATATGTATATTTCAATAAATATATATTAAAATTATGTAATAACATTTTATATAATTATTATAATTTTATAAATATATAATAATTATGTTAAACAAAGTGATATTAATAATTTCGAACGAATATCAATAGATCTTTGTATTTAAAGCTTCCTTTTTTTTGTCATTATTAATTCATGTCTATAAATTAATCTAATACTAAGTATAAATAATATCATAACTTTAATACGTCATATCACATATATTTTTGATTTAGATAGGAAAAGAGAAAAAAAAAGAAGAAAAATAAAAAGAATGATTTGCATAGTATTAATCACAACTTTTTTTTAAATAAATACCTACGTTCTATATGTATTTACGTATTCTATAAAAAATGATACTTCGTTTAGGAGCACATTTATTTTTAATAATTAATATACACGAAAAAGAGTCACTTGATCGCGCTTTAATTGAAACAAAAACAAAAACAAAAACAACAACAACAACGTAGTATATATTCATAATTTAAATCGTATTTTTCATTTTCACGATAAAAAACATTGACAAATATATACGTATATATATATATATATATATATATATATATATATATAACTATGTGATCTTTTTTTCTTTTAATTCCATTTTCCCCAGTATATAAAATGTATTTTCTTTTCAACGACAACTCGATCGTCGAAAGTTCATTATTACGTGAGATCCCTTTAAAGGAGTAATCTCGTTAGGATGTACTACGTTAGTTCGAACGATTTTATTTCCATCGTGACAATATTTACCCCTACTCTTCTCTACTTTTTTTCTCTCTCTTTCTCTCTCTCTCTCTCTCTCTCTCTCTCTCTCTCTCTCTCTCTCTCTCTCTGTCTTTCGTTTCCTTTATTTTAACTTCCTTCACGCATCGTTCGATTACGTACTTTCCGCTCAAAGTACGCATTACGACCTTTGAAGCGTCTCTAGTACGTTTTGCGACGGCCGTTGTCTTTGAATTATGATTTACGAGAAACGTCGAAACGAGTCGTACGAGAGTTGAGATAGAGAAAGAGAGAAAAAGAGAGAGAGAGAGAGAGAGAGAGAGAGACAGAGAAAGAGAGAGAGAGAAAGAGAGAGAGGGAGAGTTTGCTTTGACGGAACAAAACAGCGACATTTTTTAAAGTCTATTCTACTTTGACGATGTTAAACCGGTAGTGCGATCGTAAAGGGCGTTGATTTACATCGCTTTGACTGCAAAGTCAAATGGAACCTACGTTGACGTATCCTTTGCCTCGAGAGAAAGAAAGGAGCATGGTAGGGTAGATGGGGTGGTGGTGGGCTTTGAAGGGGTTTAGAAGAAAAATAAATGAAAGAAAATAAAAATACAAATCAGATACGAAAATGTTTCCTTATATGGAGAATCGATCGAACGAGTTTACTTCACATTGAAATATTATGAATGATTGAATTATTATTAAAAAAAAAAAAAAAAAAAAAAAAAAGAAAAGGAAAAAGAGTAAAAGAAGATAGAAAGTAATAAGAAAAGAAATTATTATACGTAAAATATTTAACATATGTAGATATATATTTAGAGAATATTATATTTCGATTATCCTTTGGAATATTTATATTTGTCGAAATCAAATTTCTTAGATCATCATCATCGTCATCATCAATTTTAGGAATAAAAGTAACTATTCTAACTATTTACTCGCATTCATTCTTTATTTTACGACAATTGTATTGTGTATTTAAAGAAAAAAGTTTATTAATAAAAGATAAGTAATTCCTTTGAGTTAAAATGAAAGCGATATAAGGAATAAATAAAAATAATTCAGTTGGTATATTATAATGATACTGCACAAGCGATATCTGTACTTAGTTTCAAAGTAACATGGTATGACAAGCAAAAGGTATGAATCGAAGTATCGAAAGGTATCGATATCTAAATAATGTCTACTCAGAAGTCTCGATCCTTTATAAGTAGATACGGTCTTTGATGTAGAATTTATATTCAACAAGTTCTCACAAATTCTATATAAGTCTAACAACGTTTACACTTCTTTCATAGTTTTATGTTAGAATATGTTAGTTGGTAATATTTTCATTTTTTCTTTCATTCCCTCATTCTCTCGTTTTTAATCATTTACATTTATATTTCGTTTAGAATGTTTATAAATATTATATGGTGTTATTCAAATAGCCATAAGTTGTAGTATTCAATGAAAACTAAATTACTATATATATATACATATACGGTTAACAAGCTCGAAGAGAAAATGTCTCGTAAAAGATCATAGGTTTCGGAATTAATTCAAATATTACGGTGAAGATTATGGAAGTGGTGTGCAATGTGGATCCGAACGATACCTAATGTACTACAAATATGATTAAACACGCGACCATTCATGGTGTATTTAAATTGGTATCATTCGATATCACTGGTAGAGCGAATAACTTTTTTTTTTATATGAAACATATCGCACGATTTCACGGGTATATATATATATATATATATATATATATATATATATATATTGCGAAATATATTCGTTGATATAATTTATTAATACAAAAAAAATTCGTTGTTCGTCGGATTAATCGAATAATTTTTTAATGTTTTATAAAGAAAGGATAATATAAAACTCTGTTTTCGTTTGAATTATTACTTATATGATATATGTACGTGAGTATATGCGAATTATTTGATTTTACGAATATCTCATTTCGATTGTTATTTATGTATATATATGTATGTAATGTGTAAGATTTAAGGACGATAATTTTTATCTCGATGGTGTTAATCGGGTTTGAAGATAAATCATTGAAGTATCTGTCATGAAAAAAGAAAATAAAAAGAAAAAGAGATTGTTTAGATATATTTAATTTAGATGATATGTGAGTAAAAAAATAAATGGAAGATATTAGGATTAGCAATAAAATGTCACATCGATAAGACGTTAAGACGATAGAAAGAGAAGGGAATGATAACGAATAAAAAAAAAAAAAAAAAGAAAGAATATAAAGTTATATTACATACGAATAGTATCCCCTTTTCTTTTCTCTTTTGTAGAACTCTTGAGTCATTTGACTCCGACACTTCACTAAATTACCTCCACTCGTTGGAAAACAGTCTCATATTAAAACAAGTTTATAAATGAAAGTGTCTATTAAATATATAGATATCATACGCTATCGTACGTATATAAACGATATTGTATACTTTGTATCATTTATATTACATCAAAAGCGTAAAAAAAAAGGATAAAAAAAAACCGAAAGATGCAGACATAGACGAGAATAAACTTTAAATAAAGAAAAATGATATGTCCTAAGGATTGATATATATATATATTATCACAAAATTAAATAATAATAAAATGCATTTGAGAAAAATTGTTTCTCTCCTTTTTTTTTATACTCACGTGACCGAGCTTTTCTTCCTTCCGCCTTTTAGGATCACTTTCAAGGTCAGGCGTGCGAGTACGAAACTTTTCAGGAGGTGAAACCGATTGTCGAAGTCTCTCATCGGTTAGAGCTATCGGTTTACGATCTTCGGGCGTTTCCGCGGCTGCACGATGTTGCTGCAAATCCGCAGGTTTAAGAAGGGCCTGAGCCTGTGCCTGAACCGCTGCGGCCGCAGCCGCTGGATGGGCCGGTGGGGCCAGATGAGGAGGTACTCCTGCAGCAGCCGCTGCGGCTGCCGCACCCGCGAAACCCAATAACCCACCAGGTGGAAGTCCACCAACTACCGCACCATGCGGCAATTGTTGCGCATGAATTTGTTGCTACAAATTCATAACAAGTGTTTTAAGTTTTATACGAACAAAGAGAGAGAGAGAGAGAGAGAGAGAGAGAAAGAGAGAGAGAGAGAAGGAAAAAAAGGAAAAGAAAAAACCTACCCCCATCAAGATCAAACTCAAAGTTTAGTAAATGCACGGTATTTATTTATAATTTGTTTATAATTAAAAGATTGACTTATTTATATATTGTTTTGGAAAAATCACAAATACTACAGATTATTTTATATATATATATATGTATATCATTTTTTTTTTTTTTTAACGTAAGGGGAATACTCTGTCTTCTAATTCGTCGTTTCGTTTGAAAATATATCGATGAAAGATACGTAAAGAGAAATTTGTACTTGTTTTTGAAATATTGATTCTAATAGCTTCAATTGTAAGATAATTTTTAGTATACTTTTTTTTCTTCTTTTTTATGTATGAATTTATATGATATAATTTTCTTTTTAAAAATAAATATCTATCTTATGAAAAACATGCAGCGTTATTTCTCAGAACGTGAAAGTTTACAATATTGAAGCGATAAGGTTTAAATTATAAGTTTTTCTGAAAAAAAGGAAAAAAAAAATAGAAAAAATTTATTAATAATATGATTATATCCGCCCAAGTTCGATTTAAATTGATTTAGTATCGATCGACAAGAATGATCTTGCTAACTTACCAACAGCTGCTGGAGTCCTTGTTGTTGTTGTTGCTAGGACAAAAGAAAGAATAAAATTACTGACTGACATTACTATCATTGGAAAGAAACAAAAATGAAAGAAAAAAAAAAAATGGAAGAGAAAAGAAGAATATGTTACATGCAGTAAATAACTCGATAATTATTAAGTATATTGAAATCTATGCATTTAGTTACTGTTACTTCGTATATACTAGTTTGATAAGAAGATTTTTAAGAATGAAGGATATACTTTGGAATGATTTAATTTAGTCCTTGGTCGAAATTAATTCGTCGCTTTTGGAAAATGTGAATGAGAAACGTCAGAAAATTTGAAAAAAAAAAAAAGAGAGAGAGAGAGAATACGATCACAACTACAATCAATGAAAGTGATAATGATAATAATAGTAATAATGATAATAATAACGATAATAATAATGATAACGATGATGTTGATAATGATGATAACGAGGATAATAATTATAGTAGTAATATAATAATAATAATTATAATAATGTGAAAGAGAGAGAGAGAGAGAGAAATACAAATCAAATACTTACCCCAATGATCGCGTTCAGCTCGGACATGGTAACTTGTTTCGCCCTCTCCACCGCGTTCGCCACCTGCTGCTGATGCTGTAAGCCATGCTATCATTATCGCGTCGTGGTCGCACTCGATCGTATGTTTATAAACACTTGTGCCAAACAGAAAGTCAAAGACTCACCTCTTGCGCCAAGAAGGGCAACAATTGGACAATTATCGCGTTCAGCCTCTTAGCAATCTCCGTCTGTAATTGTTATTAAATGTTAATTTGGGGGCTTGATCCGAGTCAGACTAATTTTCGAACCGTAGTCTGTTTTATTTCGAGGATCATATCCATTTTATTTCAAAAATATTTTAAACTTCGAATTTATCGATCGCATTCGGTTTTCAAGTTTTTTAATCATTCGTAAAGAGAGAGAGAGAGAGAGAGAGAGAGACCATTATAGTATTTTCGAAAAATGTCTACACAAAATCTATCGCGAACAATTACTATTTTTGCTAATTTTAAAAGTACAGCATAGTCCAAAAGTTCACAGGTGACTTTTAAAGATAGATTTCTCTTTTTTTGAGATTTTTTCGACACATTCTTTTTTTTATTTTTCCAGATCGTAAAGGTACTAAACTAGAAACTTTTGACCCATCTAGAACTCTTTTCACTCACCCTGTATAAATGATAATAAATCAATCCTTTTGCTTCGATTGTTAACGCAAACGACAAGGTGAGAAATACATTGGCATAAATTCGATTATATAATCGCAAAAATATACGAATAAAGATTATGTATCGGTCAGCAAATATTAAATGAAATGAAATGAAATGAAATTATATTAAATTAAATTAAATTAAATTAAATTGATTATATAATATATATTTCATTTATATCGTATAGTGGACCCTTGTCTCAGGAGGGCCCGAGGCGATCGCTTTCATCGCATAAATATGCATCACTATTATTAACAAACGAAATAAATAATCGCTTGTAAATTAATAGAATTCGTTAAAGGAAGTTATGTAAATACTTATATACTTAATATGTAACTTCTAGTCGAGGAAAGAAGAAGGAACGATTGTTATTTGAAATAGATAAAAATAAATGATGAGTAAAAATGACAGCGATGCGAAATAACGTTGCAATAACGTTAGAGAAAAAGAAAGCGATTTTGAAAACGGAACGTACGAGCTTTCTTTTCGCATTTCTAAATCCTTCAACGACTTTGATATTTCTTACAATTTTTCTTCCCTTCTCATTCATGTTCCATTCTCGTTTATTTGCCGCTAAAAAAGAATCGTTGCGTCTCGTAAGCTCCCTCGTATCAGACGGAAACAACGAATTCTCTTGGGCAAGTGCTTATCGATTTTTTTTTTCTTTTTATACATTTCCCACGGCTCTTAAGTTTCTGGGTCATCTAAAAGTGGCCTCGTTAAGACCGTTGTCGTCGTCGTCGTTGTCGTTGTCATTGTCGTCTCGGTGTTAACAAAATTTAAGTTCACGTTATACTTCACCGAGTATCCTGACTTTTCATTATCTTTTTGTTCTATTTTTTGTTTGTTTGTTTATTTGTTTGTTTGTTTATTTATTTGTTTATTTATTGTACGCTTTCGACTAACCGTATAAAAATGACGACTGTTATACAATAGTGACAGTATGTGTCTATTATTTTGAAATCTACGTATTATTTGCATCACTTTTTTGTCGCGAAAGAAAAAGAAGGAAAAAAGGAAAGAAGAAAAATGATTTTGATCGAAAGTTTGTCGTTTGAAATTGATTAGCTATCAAAGAGAGAATGAGAGAGTGAGAGAAAGGGAGAGAATTTCAGGATTATGAAGTAAAATTGAAAATATTTTCGAAAATGACGAGTTAGAGAACATAGCTTCAACTATTTTCTGGCCATAGTGGCAGGCAGTTTTCTTTTTTCCAAACTTCTACTCGGATCTGAATATTTTTTATATCGACGAAAAAATATAGACGAAGTTTCTAATACCTTCGGCATCGATCGATAAGAAAAATAGAAGTAGAAATATTTTTTTCACGAACTTGTTGAGAAAACGATATAATACCTCTTAGTCTAGTTAAAAAAAAAAAAAAAAAAAAAATCAAATAAAAAGAGAGCAAAAAGAAAAATAAAGAAGAAAATTGTTTTCAAAATTCAAACAGATTGTTTCAAAGAATAGATAATATCATATAGCGGATGTATCAGCATCCCTTATCATGTATTATGGACCTTATTTCCAAATCCTTGAATCACATATCGCGATCTCCCCTTGTAAGTTATCCGAAGTATGCCATTCAAACTTCTTCACCCTCTTTCACCCTTATCCCCATTCTCTTCCTCTTCCTCTCTCTCTCTCTCTCTCTTTTCTTCTGCTATCCCCTGCCCTGATTATAACATAATTACGAATATTACCGAGGGTGGAAAGTTAGCTCGGACTTTCTCCCTCGTTTGCGTTCTTTCTCACGTTCGGTTCGATTTTAGTCTAAAAAAGAAAGAAAGAAAAAGCGAACAAGAAAGCAAGAAAGAAAGAAAGAAAGAAAGAAAGAAAAAAAGAAAAAAACAGGAAGAAGAAAGAGAAAAAAACTGATAAAAAAAGAGGAAGAGAGTGGAAACGGGGGAGGAGCGTATATATATACATACACACATATATCGTATGGACGTTCGACGAATGGATCGACGGAGTGTAGGAGAGAGAGCGAAGGGGATGGTTCGAAGGGAAAATAGACGAAAGAAAGCGCGTAGATTTCGAGCGCGAAGTGACAAAAAAATGTCGGGCGAGTCGGGAGGGGCGGACGAATGGCAGACGGGAGGAGTAAGAGGATACGGAGGACGAGGGGATGAGGGGAGGAAGTTATACGAAGGAATGGGAGAAAGAGACAGAAAGATGGAAAACTGTCGCGTCCATGTTAGTTCGATTCCGCGTAGCGTCGCGTCGCGTCGCGTCGCGTCGCGTGGCGATGCCTGCGGGGGTTGAAAAAAGTTGGACGAAAAAATCGGCTGGTCGCCGACGGTAGAGGAGAGACTCGACAGAGAATGGAGAAAGAAAGAGAGATAGAGAGAGACATAGACAGAGATAGAGAGAAAAAGAGAGAAAGAGAAATAGATAGAGAAAGAGAAAGAGAGAGAGAGAGAGAGGGACGGATAGATGGATAGAGGAAAATGGTGAGGTGGGGGTGAGCTTGGGGGGCGAGGAAAGAGGGATGAAGAGGAAATTCATGCGACAAGCCGACGGCACAAGTGTTGTCCAGTACGAAAAAATGGTTATTCCTTCTCGAATGTGCCCGATGCACATGCACGTTTTCCCGCAGAACGGATGGTCCACCGGGGTCGGTTGGAAGAGTAGAGAAATAGAGATAGAGAAAGAGAGAGAAAGAGAAAGAGAAAGAGAAAGAGAGAGGGGTAAAGGGAGGAGGAGGGTTTGAGGGGTTGGACGGGAGAGATGGCCGAATTGCAGGCGGAGGAGGAATATAGGAGGAGGTGCAGGTAACATTGAGATTAGCAACGGGTAAAAAATCGATGTCATCGCCCCCAGCCCAGCGCATACACCCTCGCCACCCAGCCGACTCGACTCTCTCTCTCTCTCTCTCTCTCTCTCACTCTCTACCTACCCTACCTACCTACCTACCTACCCCTGCAGGGCCAAATAAAAGAACTCGAATATACGCGACCGCGTCTGCGTCTTTCGTACGTGTGGACGCGGCTCGGATTCGTCCGTGCGAGCGACCTCGAGCGTAGATTCGTTTGGTACTAGAGAGAAAAAGAGAGAGAGAGAGAGAGAGAGAGAGAGAGAGAGAGAGAGAGAGAGAGAGAGAGAAATATATATATTGAGAGAAGGAGAGGGAGAGAGTGAGAGGGAAAAAGTGTGAACGAAAGAGCGAAGGCAAAGAGAAAGAGAGAGAGAGAGGGAGGTGGGGGTGGATGGATGGATATACGCACATGTGTGCGTTTGTACATGTCCGTGAGAAACTGGAAAGGCAGCTTGAGTTATGTGCAATTGGTCAACCTGCACATTTTTTATCGGACGTCGAGTATAGCCGCGATGGGGAAACGCTAGTCGCCCACCCGCTACCAGGGAAGCGCTCGCTCGCCATCGACGGAACCCTACCATCGTTCGACAATCTCTTTTTATTTGTTTTTCTTTTCCTAAAAAAGAAAAAAGAAGACCGACCCACCCCAAAAAAAGGAAGGAAAAAGAAGGGAAACGAAAGAGAAAAAAGAAAGAACGAAATATAAACGGGCTCGAACTTCCATCTTTCTTATCGGCGCAAGATTACCGTCAAATCATTTTGTTTCGATGATCAAATCATTTTCAAAAACAAATCTTTCTCTTTCTCTTTTCTTTTGGATTCATCTCAATTTCTTTCTATCTCGTCGCGTATAAATATAAACGTTTACACGGTACAAATATACCAACGCGAAATGAATCGAGCGAGATTATATGTTCGGTCTTAGCGTTTTCCCTTGACTATTACTTTAACTGAAATGCGGACGATTTTCACGAGTTTCTTCAAAGGAACTAATCCCGTACATACTTGATAGTTTCACAGAAGCTATTCGAAGGTATTCGAGTAATTACTATGATATTGCATAAGTTATTCGACTTTGCTTCCTATACCTATGTGAAGGAAGACGTTGATGTGCCTGTTTGTCGGATACTTTCACGTAATGGGGAGGGAGATGCATGATTTATATTGTAATTTATGTACTTTTCATTCTTTTCTATACACTTTATCGTTTATCTGTGACAAGAAATTTACTCTATAATACTTATTATGTAAATGCATAAGTAAATCGAATAAATTTCACGTATATTTCGTTATCGGCATTGGCGTTTTGAGATCAACGCGTTTTATCGAAATCGACTTTTAACAGTGTGAAAAAAGAAGAAAAAGAAAAGAAAAGAAAAGAAAAGAAAAGAAAAGAAAAAGAAGAAAAAACGACTAATGACTGATAACGAGAGAAATTTCGCCTAATTCAACGTGGCTTGTTGCGTAATGCGAATTCGTGTATAGAAATGGGAGAAACGAAATTTAGATAAAAGGAAGATCGTCAAGAAGTATTACGGCATATTATCTTCATTACATTGGATACATATATTTATATATGTATATGTCTAATTATATATATATATATATATATATATATCTGCCTAATTATCTTTCGCTTTTTTCCATTGTTACATTTATTTAATTAATTCTTTATCTTTCTATAAAAGCCTACAATCTCGTACGTAGATATTTGATATATGAACGAAACGATAGTTTCGAATTTCTTGAAATATCGTGGACGATGGCGAATCGATGTTATGCACTTTCTATACCTACTATTACACATACTCTTCGATTCGCGAGACCATTTCGCACGTAGGATTTCTATCGAGGAAATATCTCGCGGCACACATGACTCTTGAGTGGAGGAAAAGGAGGAAGCGGAAAAAGGGGGTAGGGGGTGGAGGGAGGGAGGAAACGTGAATAGGGGGATGGGAATCGTATGGCGATCGATTTCGAGAAAACACGAGGCAACCGCATACAAACGACGAGGAACACGCAAGGCTCTTGAAAACATTTTCAAATCTATTCCTGCCTTTCGAAATAACAAAAGCCGTTTTCTGTTGTAGATATTTTGAAAGAGAATAATTCGAACTGGAGCTTGTTCGCTCTAACGCCCGTTGATTTTCTAGCAGCTACTTTGTATAATGAGCGAGTGCTCTCCGGATTTGATAATAATAGTCCATGTAAAAGAGTTGAGAGAAAGAGAGAGGGGGGGAGAGAGATATAGAGGTTGAATATTCTTGGGTGAAATAAACTGTGAGTCCGTGGAGGATAAAAGAAGAAGAAAAAAAATGGAGGGATGGAGAAAAAACAAACAAAAAGAGAAAGGAAAGAAAGCGAACCAAAAAAAAGAAACAGAAAAAGAAAAGGAAAAAAAGAAGAAAGAAAGAAAGAAAGAAAGAAAGAAAGAAAGAAAGAAAGGAAGGAAGGAAGGGAAAATGAAAAAAGCGGAAAATAAAAAAAGGAAAATAAATAAAACGAAACGCGTGTGCAAAAATGCAGCTAATTTTCTAGGGGATTAACAGGAAAAAGTTTCGAAACGATTAAAACGATTTTCTACGTTTACATTCGGAGCGTGTATAGATATAATATTTCTGTTAAAAAGGATCACAATTTCAAGCGACAATCGAGAATTATTCTTCTTATTGAATAAATAAATGTTAATGGAGAGGTATCGTTTAAAAATGTAGATGGGAGAATCAACTATGATAAACTTTGGAAAAGGTTCTTCTCTTTTCTTTCGAAAAGAGAATCGTTACTTGACACCTTTCGCCAAACAGCATGGAGAGATTAGATTTTCTTGATTACATAGTAGCACAAACGAACGAGAGATAGATAGATAGATAGATAGATAGATAGATAGATAGATAGATAGATAGATAGAGTGAGAGAGAGAGAGGAGAGAGAATACTTTCTTTACCTCTATCTTCATTTATACGATTCGATTAAAATAAATTTTATTGCAATAAATGACGAATTCGCAAAGTACAAAGGTACCTACGTGCATTAATCTCTAAATTGACTGCCTTCGAGGACGAAGAGGGCTTTCAATTAAGTGATAACGCTTATCATTGGCTCGTAGTTCCCTGCGAGCTATCCTGTGACATGAAAGTTCTCTTTCTCTCTCTTTCTCTCTTTCTTTCTCGTTCACCCGCATATATTTCTCTTCCTCGATGTGTTTTTTAACTAATTCCCCTCCGGCGGTACTAACCATCACACTCCTCCTCCCTTACCATTGCCACTAACACGCTCTTACCGATCATCCTTTTCTAAACTGACTTTTCTATTTTTCTTTTAAACGCTCGTGAGGTCGATTTTACTATCGTCAATCCCTCAGACATCGTGTAACTATCTTCTTCCTTCTTTTTACTTCTTTTCTATTCTCTAACTCTCTCTTTCTCTCTCTCTCTTACTCCCTTTATTTCTCTTTTTCTATTACACTCTCTTTATTTCTCTTTCTCTTTTCCTTTCCCCCTCCCTCGTTCTCTCTTCCTTTTTTTTTTTTTATTACTTTGCCAAACCAAACAAAAATATCTCATTTCCTATGGAAATCGTCGTTGAATACCACACATCGCTTCCGAAAAGCGTGTACGTGCGATGATTAACGAAATCGTTCAAGCAATTAGTAGCAAATTTAGAGTAGAAAGCTTAACGCGACACCAGGGATAATTTCAACACAGACAGGACGACTTCCTTGATTTTCTCTGGGTTCGGACGATATTTTTTTTTTTTTTGCTTTCTCCTCCACTGCTCCCTCTTTTTTTTTCTCTCTCTCTGTCTCTCTTTTTTTAGTTATTCGTATATGAAAAAATGAAACGTAATGAACGAGGTTCGACGTTATCTATAGATATCGTTTGAAAAAAATGAAACATAAAAGGGAAAAGAGAAATATCAAAATTAACGTAGAACGTTATTTTAATTTTTTCTTTCTTCAAAACGATAAGGAGAAAAAGAAAGAGAGAGACAGAGAGAGAGAGAGAGAGAGAGAGAGAGAGAGAGGGAGAGAGAGAAAGAGAGAGAAATATAAAATAAATTAAAGAGCGATTATTGAAATTGTACTGTTTTATCTCATTGACTTCTCTACTTCGTTATTTATATTAGCCCACCACGCTGTAATTTCAATCGTTTCAACTCCATCTCATTAATCGTTAATTAATGATTCGCCAACATATAGAAATATGAGGAATTAGTAGAATTATCCAACGGATTAATCGTTGAGACTCACTACTACCCATCTTCCTTCTGTCTCTCTCTCTCTCTCTCTCTGTCTAACTCCCATATCCTCCCATAACCTCCCACCATGCATACTCGTTTTTCTTTCTCGATTTTCTCCGTAAAAAGTCGCGCTTTTATCTCTGATAGCGTTTCAAATTGCCCCACGTCAGGCACCGTTGTTCACATCGACGAATTATATTCTCTCGAAAGAAAGAATTTTACGGATGCACGTTCGTGATTTGTTCGTGAAAACATATTTACGAATCGGTTAAATGTTATTTTCTTTTTTGTTTAACAAAAATGAATAAAAGATTGTTTGACGATCGAGAAAATACAATGGTAACAATTTGTAGAGAACAAAAACGAAAAACAGAAAAATATTTTATATGGACGGACGAAAATATTTAATTTTTTCCCTTTCGAAAGACTATATAGATATCTCTACGGTCTTAAAAAATATAAACTTTCAGATATGATGAACATACATATGCGCCATCGAAATATTTACGTACAGATACGAAGAACGTATCTTTTATTGTAAGCGTTTCGTTCACGGAAAACGCGTTATTTCATAAGCGCGCTTAAGCAAAAGGATTAATAGTTTATACAAATAAAACTGGGACAAGTAGGCAGAGGGAGAAAGAAAGAGAAAGAGAGAGAGATAAAGAGATAAAGAGAGAGAAGCAAATAAAAGAGATCTATATATTATTACTACGTATTATTGTTCAACGATTTTACTTTCGTTAGCGTTAAATCTTTACAGGTTAAATCTAACCCCGAGATGATGAGCTTAAAATAAATAAATTGTGTCGAGTGTAAAGTGAATTTATTCGTTTAACCATCGCAATGTTATTTGCTAATCAAAAAATGTCAAAATGTCAAAAATTTTCATTTACGCAATATAAATATAAAAAGAAAAAAAAAAAAGGAAAAAGAAAAAACCACTTTTAATCTTAAACTTCTCTCGTTCTCATCGACTTCTAAAATAAAAAAAGTAAAGAAATAAATAAATACTGAAGTATCTCATTCATGAAAACATTAAGTATCTAATGATAATGATTTAATTAACGTGACAGACAATCGTTTGAAAGTTAAATTTATATAAATTGATTATACATTGAATAAAAATGTCCCATAATAAATTAATATGTCATCGTATATATATATATATTTTTTCTATATTTTACACACAGATAATATCTCAGACACTACATCTTGTTTAAAAAGTTTAAAAATGTATTTTGAAAAATAAACTTATTGTTAGTGCAGAAATAACATCGAGATATTCTCGATTAAGAAATGGGATCGTATCATTTCGGAGCTACCGCCATCGGTTTCACCGCAAGACCGACATCGATGATCGATCTCACCCTCTTTCTTTCTCTTTCACCTTTCTCCCTCCTTCTTCCACTCCCACAACCATCCCCACGCTAGCTTACTCCCACCCTTCGTCTCTTTCCATCTCTCTCGGTCTCTCTCCGTTTTTGATCTTCCTCTCTTTCAGGACTTTCAAGATCCGTGACCGCAAGAGCTACGAGTGTTTAAAGAGAACGAGTCTGTGTGTATGTGTATGTACGATAGAAAGAGAGAGAAAGAGAGAGAGAGAGAGAGAGAGAGAGAGAGAGAGAGAGAGAGAGAGAGATCGTAATCCAAACTAGGACATCGTCGCCGACGAATTCGAGTTAGCTCGAACTAGTATAAGCGGTGGTGTACGTTCGTGTTTGGGGGTTGAAAGGAGAGTGAGAAGCAAATGTTGGCTGCTAGCTGCGGGTAAAGGGAAAGAGTCAACGACTAAGGATTTTCATTTGAGAGAAAGAGAAAGAGAGAGGAAAAGAGAAAAAATATTGTAATAGAAGAACACGGGGGAGAGAGAGAGAGAGAGAGAAGCGATCATCGACGGTGGTAACTAAAAAGGGTAAAAGCGAGAGACTAAAGAGGGATAGGGGCCTAACCTCGTAGGGGAAGATTGTTTTCATTCGGTTAGAAGGGAGAAGGGTGATGGAAGAAGGGTAGAGAAGAGGAGGTTCCAATTGAAAAGAAGCGAGAACCGAAGAAGAACCACGACTCGAAAGCCGGCTAAGTGTCAGAGGGACACTTACTAGTAGGGGGTGATGATTTATTTTTTTCTTCCTTTTCTTCTTCTTTTTTCTTTTTTCCCACCCTCTTTTTCCTTTATCTCTCTGTCTGTCTGTCTTTCTATCTGTCTGTCTTTCACAAGTATATACGCACGCACACGCTCGTACATAGACGCGAAAACACACACAGATATCTCTTCTTTTCTCTCGTGTTTTCTCTAGAGACCAGCGAAAGACAGAGGAATGAAATAGGAAGCGATGGACTACCGTTAACGCCAGGAGGCCGCGCCGTCGTGATAAATGATAAATGATATGTGATAAATGATTTTAAAGAAAAAAGGAGAAAAGAGAGAAAGAAAGAGAGAGAGAGAGAGAGAGAGAGAGGGAGAGAGAGAGGATCGTTACTCGGATGATCGATGCACGAGCTACGTAAATTCGGTGGGGTGGTAGGAAAGACGCGAGTACACGATATTATAGATTATTTCCGGTACACACCGTGGCTCGTCTTTTATCGTGAGGCTCACGGGTAGACGGGAGCAAGGGTGGAGGAAGAGGAGAAGTAGGAGGAAGAAGAGGAAGAAGAGAAAGAGGAGTAAGAGTAGGAGTAGGAGGATGAGGATGAGGATGAGGATGAGGTGGTGGTGGTGGTAGTGGCTCTGATGGTGGTGGTGGTGGTGGTGGTGGTGGGAAGAGAAAGAGAGAAAGAGAGAAAGAGAGGAAAAGGATGAAGAGAAGAGAGGGTGGGTTGGTTGGTTGGTTGGTAAAGGAGATAATTTATCGTTCTCCGTTCTCACCGATCGTGCCGGCGCTCGGTTCAAACGTTGCAAATAAAACAGATTAATCCTTCGGAGAGATGTAAATTGCAAATTGTCCGCGAGCGTGTTCGAGGGGGCGATATTATTACGGTTAATTAGGGAGTCGCGAATAACCAATAACTTTTCATTTTTCTTCCAATTAACGTCGGTTGGGATTCGCGGAAAAAGAATGAGATAGATAGGGAGATAGGTAGATAGATATATAGATAGATAGATAAAGAGAGAGGAGGGAAAGATATTAAAAAAGAGAGAACGCGTATAACGCGTTACATTAGACTTCGTCCACAATTTGTCCTTGTACCGACTTTTTTACTCTTCCTGGAGATTGATTTCCCAACTACTAACCCTTTTCCTTCTCTACTCTTTTTTCAACTTCTTATTTTTGTTACAACTCTATCTATCAATTAACAGTTAAAACTGCGACAACTTCTGTCAAGTAGTTCTCTCTCTTTCTGGTTCGTTCCTTACTCGTTCTCTACTTTTCCTTTTTTATTTTCTTTTTCGTTTCTTTATATATATATATATATATACGTGGAAGAAAGTAAACAAATCGATACGATACGATGCGATCATATATATATATATATATATATATTGAAATGAATGATAAGCAAAAAAACTCATTAATTACTTGCCGATTACGATAAAATAAACAGAAAAACGTTTTTCGATTCGATCTAAGTGGATATAATCCGCCGGTAGAGATTATTATGCCTATTTATTAAACATATATACACACACACGCGCGTATATAAGTATATATATATATATGTACAAGCAGTATACTGGAAACTTACTTTATGAAACATCTCTTTCCAGATGTAATGTTTATTAACGACGATTAAAAAATTTTCTCTCTCTTTCTCGATGATGGCACGATAAGAGTACTTTTTCCGATTTATATCTTCATCTTTTTCTCCCTTCTCCTTCCTCTTTTTCCCTTGCAAATAACGAACGATTCGGGAAGTGGGATGGCATCGATTTAAAATAACACGGTCGAACGAATCTTCGAAGAGCCTAATTGTAAGTATATTTCGCCGCAGGGAAAGGGGTGGGGAAAGCGTATCGGCGAATGGACGCAATTTCCTGACGATTCAAGCAAGTAGTGTTCCATTGCACGAGAAGTACTTATTTTCTCCCCTTCTTCCTCCGTTTTCCCCTACTCTATTTCCCAGTCTAACACAACCAATACTCGATCTGCGTTGGGCTTGCACCCCATTAGAATCCCTTGCCTTACGGGTACAAGGGTGAGAAATGATCGGCCGCTAATGCTAATGAATATCAGCTCGTCCCGCACGAGGACGCGCGACAAGGGGATGAGGGATGAAGCGAAATAGAGGAGGGGAAATTGTTTGGAGTTTCGGCTAGGCGCTATTGGCTAGTGGCAGTAAGCAGGCAAGTGTCTAGCGTGTTGGAACGAGGGCGACGACTAACTCGCTTTTAAGAAAATTGCTGACAGAAGGGTGATCGTTCGCTGTTTCCCTTAATTAGCCGAAATTACACGATTTCCCGAGCTTAAACGTCCCCTCTCTCTTCTCTTTCTCTCTGTCTTTCATCTCTTTTTCCCTTCCAATTCAAAGCAATCGGTTTCTCGATCTTCTTTCAAGAGAGAGTATCGTCTCGTTGAGATCTTAATTATCAAAAGTCTCCCTTTTCGTTGTGTCTGTCTTATCAAAACTAATTAAAATGTTAGAATTTATATACATGTGTGTGTGTGTGTGTGTGTGTCTTTTATTATGATTATTGTTGTTATTGTTGTTATTCATTATTCTCACCTGTTTATGCATCTCCACGTTGAGGCCATACGACATCTCGTAGTACTGAAACAGAAGGATCAAGGTTTAAGAATTAATAATATCAAAAATCGATCCTTGTCGTTCTTTCAAAATTTCTTTTTTCTTCCTTCTTTCCTTTTAGCTTTCTTTTCTTTCTTTTTTATTTTCCTTTTTTAAGACGAGAGACATTTATCGGAGTCAAGCGAAAAACGACGTTCCATTTTGTACGCCATCTTTAGAATTACGTTCCGTAATATCTGAAGATAAACGAAGAGAAAATTCGATCATTATCGTAACACCGAGAGAATTTAAATAGAATATCTCTTCCGCGTTATCATCCACTTATTTTATCCTTATTATTATTATTATCATCATCATCATCATCATCATCATCATCATCATCATCATCATCATCATCATCATCTCCATTTATCGAGCAACATCGGAATGAGATGGATAAGGATAGTTAGAAAACGATCGATTATCGAGTTAGATCAACCGAACCAACTTTCTCTATGTCTTTTTTTTGGACACGAAGCGAAAGATACCTGTTTTTTTAGTCGGTGCCAAGATCAACCAAGACCAACTTCCTCGAGGATATTTTACTCGGAAAACGCATCGGGCGTTCGACTTTCCGTTTAAAATCTCTTGTGTGTTGCACATGTGTGTTGTACATGTGTGTTGTACATATCCCTTTATTTTCTTTTCAAAAAATATTTATCGCAATAAGAAATCGATGTAACTAAAGAACTACGATTGAAACTCAATATTAACATTTAAGATCGTACGACTATTAGATGATATAATAATATTAATATTAATAATGAGATAATGTACGCACGAGTTATCAACGATTAAATTAATCGAGAAGAAATTAATACAGAATCGGTAAAAAATTTATAGATGTGTCCAAAGCGTTCTTAGTTCATTTTTAAAAATCGATTATTCTTCCTCGAGACTTTTATTTTTTAGGTTTGCAGTTTTTCTATAACTTGTAGGTTTCGCGATTTGAAAAGAAAAAGAGAGGAGCGAAAAAATGTAGTCTGAAAAGTTGCGAAAAAGGGCAACTCAATTCTAAAATCAGAAAAGAAACTTTTGAATCAACCTGTATAATAATTCCTTCTTTTATCGCGCGTTAAATTCCACAGTAAAAATTTGTTTAATTCTCGAAAAATTTATCGTTTAAAACGATGCTTGTCGGACGAAATTTTTTTTGTCCCATCTATGTGTGTGTGTGTAAAAGAAGAGAGGAAAAATAAATAAATAAAACTAAAAAGAAAAGCAAATTCGCTTAAACAATTTTATCACGATACGATCCCAGTTAGTTGCCAGGATAATAAGACAGATCTCGAATGCAACGATCCACGCGAAAGTATCATTTACCAACCACCTACCCACATCCCTTACATTCCACCCCGTCTTCTCCGTTCGCTATCTCGTGATACGATACTCGTCAGAAATAAAAGAACATTGGCCTGTTCGAAGTAACTTCAAGACACGAATAACTTAATGAACAATTCAATCCTATAATACATTTTTGTTGCTATTTTTTTTTTTTTTTTTTTTCATACGACTATCTCACTTTCTTCTAATTATTAGATACAACAAAAAATTTGTCTAATCACATATCTCCTTATATCTCTAAGAGAAAAAAAAAAAAGAAAAGAAAAAAAGGAGAAAGAAAAAAGAAAAAAAGAAAACAAGAAAAAAAAAGAAAGAAAGAAAAAATTTAACGAGCTACAGAGAGAGTGATGATATCTCGCCGATATATATATATATATATATATATATATATATATATATATATCTTATTTTAATAAACAAGAATACGAACAAGAAATATCTCGCGAATCTCGTGAAGTAGTATCTCGTTCAAGAGCATCGAGAACTTCGATCGAACTTCCCCCTTTTATCCGACCCCGCTCAGTCGCTCCCGTCCGTCCTCCTGATTCGTCGTTCCCCGAAAGTCTAGATGAAACGGGGAACGGACTGTCGGATATATGTATATGTAGGTGCGCGCGAGTACGATCGTAAATCGGTTAGTGGCTGTCACTTAGCACACCGCGTGTCCGCCTTTAACCGCGCTTGTTCCAGGACGAATGGCTTCAGGGGGTTGGTGGTTGGTTGCCTGTGCCTGCCTCTGGCGAGCCCGAGAGAAGGCATATGTACGTATACCTACGCTACTCTACGAAAGCATATGTATGTATATATGTATGTATGTGTGTATGTATGTATGTACGTTTGTATGTACTTACACGGGTCGACATTTACCAGATAGATAGAGATAGAGATAGAGATAGAGAGAGAGAGAGAGAGAGAGAGAGAGAGAGAGAGAGAGAGAGAGAGAGAGAGAGAGAGAGAGATCGATAGCATCGGCTACGGAAATATACCAGCTTAATAATGCAGTCGATAAGCACCACGATGGGAAGAAAGAAATGGCTTGTGAGAGGGTCTGAGAAGGGGATGAGGGACGAAGGGAGAGAGAAGGAAGGGAATAAGGGGGAGGTGGATAGGTAACGTCGTCTTCGACGACGACTACGACGAATGAGTATGAGTAGCTTGTGTACGTACACGAGCGCAACATTTTCCTGTAAACGTGCCCCCTTTTCCCTCCCCCCTCTCTCTCTCTCTCTCTCTCTCTCTCTCTCTCTCTCTCTCTCTCTCTCTCTCTCGCGAGTATCGAGCTATCTACCAGCGATAATCTTCCTCGACAAATCCAATGCCTTGATAATAATTTCCTCTTCCACGTGAGAGCGAACTCGTACTTCAGTCGGTTGATAAAACGCACGTCCGTCGTTAGTTCGAAGCTAATTAGTTTGAGAGCTATCAGGAAGCGCTCGACGTCGAGCCATTCGATACTCTCTCTCACTCTCTCTCCTTTCTCTCCTCATCTCTCTTTCTCTCTCTATCTATCTATCTATCTATTTATCTATCTATCTATCTATCTATCTATCTACCTATCTATCTACCTATCTATCTATCTCTCTTTCTGTTGTTCGAATTGACTAGGCGCGAACGTATTGCGCGATTCAACGAAAGATAAGCTTTTATATTTTCTCGTGGCCCGTTTCCACCATAATCGTCCTCTCGTTCCCAGTGACTTTATTTTCTTCGTGTTACTTCTCTCTCTCTCTCTCTCTCTGTTCTTTCAGAAATCATTTTTTGTCGATTTTCTTTTCGTTTATTCTCCCTCTACTCCCCTTACACTCCATAATTCACGAGTTTTACTTTCGCGAGATACCATCATAAATTAGATTAATTATCTATAGTTCAGTAGCTGTAGGTAATTAATTTAACTCGTTCCTTCGATCATACGAGAAGTATTTTTCATTCCTTTTTAAACTCTATATATATATATATATATATTTTTCCTCGTTCTCCTTTTCGACATAAAATAATAATACGTCAACGAAGAATCGATACGATTTGACGATACCACGTCTTATTCCGCATCGCGAAGCGCATATCGATTTCTCTGGAAGTTCGAAAGGCCACGTGGAAAAAAGTCAGACCCGAAGAAGTCGATTATCGGAGCGAGCGAACGAACGAACGAACGAACGAACGAAAAGCGAGCCGAAGGAAAAGAGACAAAAAGGGACAAAAAGGATGACAGAGAGAAAGAGGGAGAGAATAAAAAAAAAGAGATAGAGAGAAAGAAAAAAAAGAGAAAAAAAGAAAGAAAAAGAAAACGAAGAGAAATGAAAAAGGAAAAAGAAAAATAAATAAAAAGAGAGAGAGAGAGAGAGAGAGAAGAAAAATTAAAAAGAGACCGTATCGATCTCATCTTTACCTCAACCTTTCCTTTTCTATTTTCACGTGGCTCGAAACCCAATAATGGGGATTGTATCGATAATTTCACCCCCTCCAGTTATTCGATATGGATCTTTTAGGAACGAGACCCTTTGATAGGGCGATCGAGCTAACTCTCTTTTTCATTCTCTTTTCGTTCCCCCACTACATCATTCTCGTCCTTTCACTCTCCTTTCATTTTCTCTTTTCACATAACGGATGGATTTTTCGTTTGTCCTCTTCAATCTCCTCTCTCTCTCCCTCACCCCCTTCCTCACATTTCTTTCCATATCTCCGCAGATTTCTTATCGAGAAATTCAAGCTAATTGTCTTACACTTATGTACTTATCTACTATTTGTATCTAATTAAAAGATAATTGATAAGCCGTAGAATAGTATATCGAAATATTTTTTTCTATCTTGTCGAAATATTTATCCGTTATCAAAAGGGCAGGAAGAACAAGGGAAATAGCTGGAGTGGGAGCTTAAGATAGGAAAGGGGGTAGCTAAGGATAACGTTGGAAGAAGAAATTCATTCTATAATAGTAGCTCGTATTTCAGAATGTCCCGGAGGCGATAAACCACGAGACAAAGGAATGCCAAAGAGAGTATGGATGAAAGAAAAGGACAGGTAGTCGTAGGAAAACTTTAGATACCTCGAGGTGCATTCGAGCGTTAGAGAATTATTCGATGTTTATGGGGAACGTTGGCGAATGACTTTAACTTTTGTTAGATGTAATAGAAAGAGAGAGAGAAAGAGAGGGATAGAGAGAGAGAGAGAGAGAGAGAGAGAGAGGAATGAAGAGAGAAAACGATAATCATTTCGTGATTTACGAATGTTAATGAAAACTTACAAAATTTCAATATCAACGTGTGCTCG
>NC_057694.1:3124960-3129252 GCF_014466175.1 Vespula pensylvanica
TCTCTCTCTTTCTCTTCTACTGTTTCTCTGAGCGCTTGCTATCTCTCTCTTCGTTTACTTTGGAGATATCGATTACCGGCTCAGCTCCCAACCCCATCAACCCCTCTGTTACCTACAAGCATTGCTCCCTCTGGAACACCCCTCAATCTCCTCTCTCTCTCTCTCTCTCTCTCTCTCTCTCTCTCTCTCTCTCTCGCGAGCTCGATCTCTCTATTTCTATCCATTCGGCCCAGCATGCTGTTTGCTCGCTCGCACGGTGTCACATCGGTCTAACATTTTCCAGGGACACTATAGTTCGCGACAATTACGATCAAACGTACTCGACTATCGCTCTAAGATCTTTCTATTCAACGTGCAAGCGCTATCACGTGTGTTACATCAAAGGATACAATATATAGAGGTATCTCTACGTTGACGCGAGATTGACCGTACTATCTTTGGCACTGGCTTTCTCTAGAACAAACTAACTTCTCTTATTTCTTCCTTTTTTTTTTTGTTTCATTTCGTTTCGTTTATTTGTTTATCATTACCACAAATACGAATAACATCTCGACGAATCATAAGAAATTTTCGATAGGAGAAAGGATCTGTTTTTGACAAAACGTTAGCGCGTATTTCTTTTTCTTTTTCTTTTTCATCAAGACCCCGACGTGATATTTTTTCGCGTTTATAGTTTATACAAAAGAAATTAATAGGAAATATTTTTATTTAAAAATTCCCTTTTATAAAAAGTATATGAATGTATTACATGAATTCAGGAAATATCGAAAAGTACAAAAACCAAATCAAAAATTAGCCGGAAACAAAATAAATTAATCATAATAATGATAACAATAAAAACAATAAATAATAATAATGATGATGATGATGATAATAATAACGATAATCATAATACAAAAGATTTAATGAAGGACTCACCGAAAGAAATGAATTTCTAGATTAAAATCCAAAGCATTCGTTTAATTTCGTTTAGAAAATTTTTTATCCTCGGCGCGATTGTCACCGTGCCGTTGACCTTCCAACTCATATATACATACCTCTCGCTCTTCTTATCTCTAGCTTTCTGTGCTTCGCGAGAACGTATATCGCGCGACATTACTATAAAAGAGCGAAAGAGAAAGAGAGAAAAAGAGAGAGAGAGAGAAAAGAGAAAGAAAAAGAGAAAAAAAGAGAAAGAAAAAGAAAGAGAGAGAGAGAGAGAGCTCTCGAATAGCACCGAGTTTATACGCGGACAAAGCGTTCCAACCGAATTTTTACTTCATTTTTTTTACTGCACTTCGCGCAGTCGCTTTAAAAGCTATCGCGCGAAAACTCGCGATTCAGCGAGCGTTTTTCCTTCTCGTCTTTAGTGCTCTTTGCAACAACAAAAAAAGAAGAAGAAGGAAAGAAAGAAGAAAGAAAAGACAAAAAAATACTGCAACGACGACTTCATGACCACCGATGGTCGTCGAAACATAATATTTTTTTATCTTTCTCCACTGTTCTCCCCCTCTTTTTTTTTCTATTTTTCTTCCGTCTTCATTTTTTCATTTTGTTATATTTTTTTTCTATTTTTTATCGTGAACCGGGCTTAAATTTTTTATACGCATCGAGAAACAAATATTCGTTTACGACCACGTGAATTTTAAGACCCCTGTGTTTATCGCCAATCCACACGCAGGTTTTTATTGAAACGTGTTATAAAGGGTTTCTCCGATAGACCGTATTTTTTAATACCAACTATACTGCTCTATACGAGTATATATATGATAATCTATATGTACGTGCGTGGATAAGTATATATGTGTGTATATAAAATATGTATATAAAGAAACGAAATTTTTCCTCAATTTTTTCGATGCCTAAATATTTTCAAATTTATATATCTAACCGTGACCTATCTATTTAACATATGCTGTGAATTTCAAGAAGATACTAGATCGGTTCTCTCGATCGTAACGCGTGACTTTTTGTACGTGAGAATCGTTCCATGCGGAAAAGGGAGGAGAGAGACAGAGAGAGAGAGAGAGAGAAAGAGAGAGAGAAGGAGGGAGGGAGGGAGACAATCGATAGAGAGACGATATTTCATTCGGAGCATTCAATTTCCGGAGCGGTTCCCTGACACTTGTACCCGTCGCTGCTGTGAGAACAAGCCTTAAACCAAAATTCCACCACGGAAAGTCAACCGCCCCCTATCTCACCCCCACCATCCATCCTCTACTCCCCCCCCCTCTCTCTCTCTCTCTGTACTCTGCTTCGTAATTATCCGAAGTCGATTAAAGCAGAACGATAAACGTAAAGGAGATAGTCCTCACATCGAATAAAGATACGAACAATTCAGGAATCGATAATAAATGATTTTCAAACGAGATGGTGAATTTTTTTTGTCTCTTTTATTTCCCTCTCTCTCTCTCTCTCTTTCTTTGTCTCTCCATCTCCTTTTCTCCTTTTTTTCTTTTTCTCTTTCTTTCTTCTTTGAAATTCGAAGAACGATAAGAAGTAGGTACTTGAGGATGGGGACTCGCTTCGTATAAATACTTTGGTCCACCTTAATGCCGCACTTTAATATAAGTAAGCTCGAGTTAAGCTTCTTACCGATGACGATACGATTAGTACGGTTCGCCGAGTTAATTGCCTTCGTCGCTGACGGGGGATGAAATCGGGATGGGTGTGGGGTGGGGAAAGGGTGGCCAGGAGGAGGGACAGGGAGGGATAGAGCCACGGGATTTCTGAGGAATACGAGACTATCTATCTATCTAACTATCTATATATCAATCTATCTATATATCCATCCATTCATCCATCCATCCATCCATCCATCTATCTATCTATCTATCGTTAAATTCGATGATATCTTGTTCTTCTTTTGTTCCATTAATTTTTTTCTAACGATATCTTCCCAAACGAATCCACAACGCGATGTTTCAACTATGCAACGTGTTAGATATGTATCGTGTAAGGTACGCAACTAGTACTTCGACAAATTTATACAATTTTAAATCAATGTGATTATCTATTGAAAAATAATCTCATTTACGCGTTACTATCTCAAGTATCAATGAAAAAAAAAAAAAAAAGAAAAGAAATGGAATTCGTGACACTGTACTGTTGATTCGATTTCGTCTTTTTCTTTCAAGTCGAATAAAAATAAAATAATAATAATAATAATAATAATAATAATAATAATAATAATAATAATAACAACAATAATAATAATAACAATATCAATGATATAGAAAAACACGAAAGTATGAGGAAAAAAAAATTATTTGAAAGAAACTTACAAAGTGTCTTACCATGACATAATGCCTCTGCATTTCGGTCTTTTCGCTGGCCAGCTTTTCGCATTCGAGTTTTAACCTGAAAATTGAAAAAAACGATCGAGGATCAAACGAACCGCTTAATGATGAAGATAAGTTAAAGTTGAAAAAAGAAGGGGGAGAAAAAATAAAGGACCTCCCTCTCATTACCGTCACTTTCGAATCGCAATCCAAACCCCAGCCTCCAGTACCCCCCACCCAATCGTCCTCTTTCGAGATTCGTGAGACAGCTCGCGACTCACGTATCTTCTAAACTACGAGATCGAGTTTCTCGAAGGAGGAGTAAAGATCTCGATGAGGAACAGTGGGGGATGGGAGGTAGAAGGGGATACAGATGGGGGGGGGGGGAAGGATGGTGGGAAAACGAGATTACGCTGGCCATACCACGTTGGTGGTCAACTATTTCTCTTTCTCTTTCTCTTTCTCTTTCTCCTTTGGCTGTTTCTTTTTTCTTTCTCTCTTTCTTTTCCTCTTTCTTTCGTTGAAAGAAAGAATCGACGATTAAAGTTTTTCTTCAAAATTCTACTTCACTTTTTCCTAAAAGAAAACTCGTAGTGTTCGTCGGTAAGTATTACGTTGTTAGCATCGAATTTTTTGCGAGAGAAAATGACGATAATTGATATATCTTCTTCTTGTACGAAGGGAAGATGAAACAAATAATAATTCTAACTGATTTAAATATTTATACGGAATCGTCAATCGTATAATTATGATAACGAGAAGTTCTCGAGAAAAAAAAAAGAAAAGAGAGAGAGAAAGAGAGAGAGAGAGAGAGAAAGAGAAAAGAACAAAAAGATGATTATATTCACATGTCGAAATAATATATATTGCATAATATTTAATTTAGACATCGCATAATATATAAAAATAAACAAATATAGAATGCGATTATTATTATTATTATTATTAATATTGTTATCACGTTACTCGAGATATGGTTACCTCGAGATAAAATACAACTTTGACAATGGGGAAAGAAAGAGAGAAAGAGAG
>NC_057694.1:3129262-3134262 GCF_014466175.1 Vespula pensylvanica
AGAGAGAGAGATTCGTTAAAAAGGGTTGGACAATCGGCGATCGAAGGTACAATATAAAAGGGAGAAGGGAGATACGAGATCGAATGCGTGCCAGCGATAGTATCTAACGCTCGTAAGGTTCGATTCTCGGAGGAGAAGGAGAAAGACTGGTAGGAGGAAAAGAAGAAGGAGGAGGAGAAATGGGAGGAGGAGGAGGAGGAGGAGGAGGAGGAGGAGAAGAAAAGAGGAGAGAAAAGGGAAAAGGTAGAAAAGCGTAAGAGAGAAAAGAAACATTGGGCGTCGATAAACGTAGAAACTTCGAGAAACATCGAGTTGGGTATGGATAGGAGGGGGAGTGGTGAGAGGGAGATGGGGAATCGTCCGACAACGAAAGAACCAGGAAAATGGTGGAAGAAAGAAAAGGGAGAATAAAGAGAAAGATAGATAGAGAGGGGGAGAGAGAGAAAGAGAGAGAGAGAACACTCACGAATGGTACTGTTGCTGGATGAAATTGAATTCCTCTTTGATCCTTTCACAAGTGTCGGCCACCGTGAATTTCAGCCCTCCCGCAGCCCCGCCGCTTCCTCCGCCGCCCTGGAACAAAAAAAAAGAAGAAGAAAATTGAAAGGTGAGAATTCGATTATCATACAAGACAATACGATTACGTTGAAGAGCGAGCGAGATAGATAGATAGACATAAAGAGAGTAAGAGAGAGAGAAAAAGAGAGAGAAAGAGGGGAAAAAAGAGAAAAAAGTGAGAGAGAGGGAGAGAGAGGGAGAGAGAAAGAGAGGGAGAGAGAGAGAGAGAGAGAGAGAGAGAGAGGCCGAAGAGAACAGATAAAGAAGATACGGTAAAAGTTATATACCGAGGAACAACGAAAATAAAGCTTTTCGTTTACGACACCACAGATATAACATCACCCACCTCCCCACAACCTCCTTCTCCTTCTCTTTCTCCTCCTTTACTTCGTACTTCTCGCGAGATACTCGAGATATCCCTTGAGTCCTATCACTCCCCATGTAAAAACACAAATTGGTGTAACGTCAAACGACAATAGCTTTTTATCGCACTCATCCCGCGGTCTCGTTCGTTATCGCGATTCGAGACTAAATCGAACACTCCTTGTAGAAAGAGAATCGATTAATTGTCGACTTAATCGAGTAGTAAAAAGAAATTGGCGATCTATTGAACGATCGATGGTCGATAACGTTTCGTTTCGACTACGGCGTTATTTACACGTGCATATCTACGTGTACTTACGTATATTTTCTTTTTATGTTTATATTATACATGTATATATTTTTAATTCGTCAGAAAAAAAATATATGTGTATATATATATGAATGTAATATAATCATAATGTAATATAACAAGATTTTACAGACGCATATATATTTTTTTTCATTCATTGTATACATACATCTTTTTTTATTTATATAAACCGACACCAGCTTTATGTTACAAAGTAAAAAAGAAAAAAAGAGTTATCAGGTAAAAATAAAAAATACAAAAAGAAAGAAAAACAAGTTGTCGATAACGTTTTAGAAGAAAGGAAAAATTATAATACGATAACATTAATAAGAGTTAATTACTTCCAGAACTGATTACTGATTATCTTATTGATGATAGAATCAAAGAGAAAAAAGAAGTCAGCTCGATCAATGATATGCCATACTCGATAGATCTGATTTTATTCGCAATCTTACCGACGATAATTCTCTAATAACTTTTTTGTTTGACACACGATCTAATTTATATAATATTAACGACGTTAGACCGATCAATCAGGTA
This sequence comes from Vespula pensylvanica, assembly GCF_014466175.1. Classification (NCBI taxonomy): domain Eukaryota; kingdom Metazoa; phylum Arthropoda; class Insecta; order Hymenoptera; family Vespidae; genus Vespula; species Vespula pensylvanica. Next base: position 3,131,034 of record NC_057694.1, read on the forward strand.
AGTACATCACTCACAAAGATAAAAAAAAACTCCAAAATTATTGAATTTAATCAGATTAAACATTATTAAGTTTTTTTTTCTTTATATATATATATATATATACATTTCTGCTTCACAGTTCCATAATAAAATCTATCATATTATTTTAATTATTCGAGATCGATATTAGTTAGTCATTATGTTATCTTTCGTGTTAGAGATTACGGTCTCTAATAAGAAAATAATATTACAGAGTTCAATAATCTTGAGTTTATAAGTCTCATTAATATTCTCATAAGAATATTATTTATTTTAGACAATATCAATATCTCGAAAAGTTTCTTGAACTAATTCGCGAACATATCGCGCAGATTCGACGTAAGTATTTTGTTAATGGAATTAGTGCTGATATTGTAATTACTTGTTGTATTAATAATACGATAAATTGATAAAAAAAATATATATAAAACAATTGGTTGAACAATCAAAGATTTACCTTCGGTATAGCAGGGTACTTGCATTCAGTATCGACATACAATGGACACAAACTTCTTGTAGTTGTTAATGATTCCGATTTCGAATCTTCTCGATTGCAAATTATATTACTATTGAAGACCGCTTCTTCTTGTTCTAACATTCTCATTTCTTGCTTTCTTTCTTTTTTTATTTTATTTAGAAATCAATACAATCGAACAATCAAAATTTCAAACTCGAAATAACGTTCATCCGGATATTACTTTAATCGAAACAAATAAAGCATTAGCGAAGTACGTTCGACACGGGTTGACAGTAAATAAGCGAATAATGTATACCTTAATAACTGTGTTTATATATATATATACATATACACACCTATATGTATATATTTATGTATCTTGTCCTCTAGATGGCATGTTGGGTTATATATATATTTTCAAATATACAAATATATTATCTTATATTAAGAACAAGTAAATTGTTCTTTCTTTTTTGTTTATGACGTTTCACGATGACTTTCTTTTATGGAGAAATACTATTTTGTCTATTTATATAGTATTTTATATCTTTAAATATACTCCCAATACCATTACGATCCCTCTTCCATCATGCTTCACAGTCGACTGCATGTTTCTTAGAATTAGATCTAATTTAATATTTGCTATTTGCAATATACCTTTTTCTATCCATTCGCACGAAAAATGTTAATTTTGGTTAATCGATTAATCGAGAAAAAAATCAATTTTGGATCAACTATTTATATCTGGATATATCTGTTACGTCTGGTTTTTCTTTAATAACTCGAATAATTTAATTATCTTACCCATTTAATCGATCTCTTTTTTCTATTTGCGAATGCTCTTTAAAGATTAAAGAGCAAAAATCCCTTTTCAATATTTTACGTAACAATGGTACTATATATTTTCATAATTTCTGCGATGGCCAAATACATTTGATTATTCCCTTCAAATAAATTTATAATAATATATTTCTGTTTTAATACCATTTCAATAAGTCGATACATATTTTAGATTATTGCCAATAACTTTAAACTATTAATCTTAATGTAACGTTACACATGTAGATTCATTTTAAGCGGACCATTTAAAAGATCGATCATTACTGTGTATTTACGCGAAATATAATTTTAATTTCGTGATATCTCTTATATGTTTACCAAAGTTAATGTAATGAATACTCTTCTAATTAAATTTTACCATTACACGAATTTTTAATACTGTTATAACTTACGAACTACTGTTGTTAATTTCTTTCTTTTTTCTTTTTAGTTTTGTTTGAAATATATTAGTTATCACTAATGTTAACGTTCAATCATATTATTAACAATGTATAGAATCGATTTAACAATTTAAACGAATGCAAAAGAGCCATAATATCGCGATCATAAACGTAAATATAAAATAATTCCCTTTGTTCGATGAGAAAAAATGTATTCGTGATCTTAGAGTCTCACGGGAATGGTCGAAGAATATGTCGGTAGGGAAAAAAAAAACAAGAACGAAAAGAAAAAAAAGCAGAAAGAAAAAAACAGAAAAAAACAAAGAAAAAGAACGAGAAAGAAAAAAGGGAGAAAAAGAGGAGAAGAGAAGAAAAAAGAGAGACAGACAGACAGAGAGAGAGAGAGAGAGAGAGAGAGAGAGAGAGAGAGAGAGAGAGAGAGAGAGAGAGAGAGAGAAATAAACACAAAAAAATCTGGCATTTCGTGACGAAATTAAGTTCGGACTCGTCGACGTACGACGAACGACCACAGCCGATTTGTGCCTTTTGGGGTCGGTTGAGAAGAAGGTGCACGCGAAAAGGCACACACGTATGTACGCGCACATAGGAGGTCGCGCGCGTGCGCTTACGCACGCACGTACAAATACAGACACACACAGACATAAACGTACCTACATATTATACGAGACCAGTGTTTGTGGTGTACGCTGTCTATACAAAGAAGAAAGAGGAAAAAAGAGGAGAGGTGTGCCGTCAGCTCGGAGAAACACGAAAGCAAGGTATGTATCCAGGTATAAAAGACGAGCGCCTTCGTCGAGGGTAAGATGGGATGGAGGGAGGAGGAGGACGAGGAGGGATGGAGGAATGGAGGGAAGGAGGGAAGGAGGGAAGGAGGGAAGGAGGGAGGACAAGCAAGCTAGCAAGCAAGCAAGCAAGCAAGCAAGCAAGCAAGCAGGCAAGGCAAGGCAAGGCAAGCAGGCAAGCAGAGAGGAGGGTGGGTAGGAGGACAGGCGGGCGAGAGGTCGGTTGGGAAGATAGGGATAGAAGAAGCGAGGGCTGAAGAAGCAACGATGAAGGGCTATGAAGGCGTCCTTAATGAGACCCATTCCACCAGGTATGTACCACCGAGGTCTTAGTCCAGAGACTCTTCACAGAGGCTCCTATACCAACGGTACTTTTGCCGACTGAAATTACGAGAAGGAAAAGGATCGGAGCTTTCCGATGACAGTAATGATTACGTTGTACCTGACCCTTGAGCAGAGACGTCGATCGGCTTTGTAAAGGAACCTCTATCCGTGACTCTACCTCCAAGTTGAAGAAGGAAAGGGAAAAAGAGATAGAGATAGAGATAGAGATAGAGATAGAGATAGAGATAAAGATAGAGATGGAGATATATAGATAGAAAGAAAGAGAGAGAGAGAGAGAGAGAGAGATGACTCGACTCGAGTCGACTCGAGTCGACTTTCCACCTCCCACAGCTTCCTTTGATAACGAATAAAGAGATATTGAGTAGGACTTAGGGTTCCTTTCATAA
>NC_057694.1:3139262-3156762 GCF_014466175.1 Vespula pensylvanica
CGTGCACGTGTGCACACACATTTGCACGATGCATCCTGTGTGCAAATAATAAACGGAGCCAACATACAGGAGGAACGCGTCGTACAAAGCGACCAATTACAGTCGCTTTCGCGGGAGCTCATTGCTCTCATCGGGAGAGATAGAAAGAGAGAGAGAGAGAGAGAGAGAGAAATAGATAGAGAGATATAGAGACATGCAAACATACAAATACAAACACACCAAACTCAGACACACACAGAGATAAAAGCCTGAGAATTCGTAGAACGATCCAAAGTGATATTTACGAAGACTATTTCCATCCATTACCATATTATCCATTATAATGTGGAACATTGTTAATTTATGCGTCAAACGTGTCCTTTATATTCCCGCATAAGGAAAAAAAACGTTTATGGGATTTTTTCTTGGTTCGGTTTTCTTTTATCTTTTAATTTTTTTCTCTCCCTCTCCTTCTCTTTTTTCAATTCCGTATGCGTGCGCACGTGCGTATGCCGTACTATCGAATGAAAACCTTAATACCTATAGGTATCTATTATCGACTCAACGATCTAAGTCACGGTAAGGTAAATTATTTTCTTATATTTAACACGAGACGTAACACAATTATGTACTTTCCACTCGAGTTTATCGAGTACATATTTAAGTTTTAAACGAAGACGAGACGAAGAGTTGGAACGATCGATTTTTACTTCCCTCGTGCGGCATAATAATATGTTTCTTGGTCGGCGCAAAAAAAAAAGGAATAAAAAGGAAAAAAAAAAGAATAAGAAAAAAGGAAAAGTGAAAAGAAAAAGAACGGAGAGAGTATGTTTGATCGTATTGTGTTTTATAAACAGAAGTCGATGGTACGTACGCGTTTAAAAATATGATAACGCAGAGAGCAAGGATCGTTGCACCGTACTTACCCCGCATTACATTTGCGCACTATCTACGTTTTTAATCCAGTTGGTAATCCATGTTCTTTTTCTTTCCTTTTTCTCTCTTTCTCTATCATTCTTTTTTCTTTCTTCCTTTTTTTCTCTCTTCCCTTTTAAAATCGTTATGACAACGATGTCGTTAAGCGCCGACTGTTCCTCCGATTCTGTCATAATTTATCGGAATAAACGTCGTGGGATGTTCATAAATCACTTTTGGCGCGGAAACGCGTACCGAGAACTCTTTTCCGATACGCTTTACTTTCCTTTTATTCGGCTACGAACTTGCCGAACTGTCGATAAATAAACGACGAGAAAAAGAAGAAAAAGATGGGAGGGAGGGAGGGAGGGAGGGAGGAACAGGAAAAAGGGAAGAAAAAGGAAAAAAAAAGAAAAGGAAAAGGAAAAAGAAAAAGGAGAGAAAAAGGAAGAACGAGAGGAGGGAAAAAAGTGGAAAAAGAATGAAGGAAGAGGAAAGAGGGAAAAGAAAAACGATGAAAAAGAAGAAAGGGGCAAAAGAAAAAAGGAAAGGCGGAAAAAAGAGAAAAATATAAAAAAAGTAGGAGAGAGAAAGAGAGAGAGGGAGAGGGAAAGTCCGAAGAAAGTCCGAGTAATATTTTCGAACGATTTCGAAAATCGAAATCTCTGTGAAACGATCAGCGAGAAACGAGGAGAGTCAATCAATGTCGGCACGTAATACGCGCTAACAAATATCAATGCGTTGCTTTCGGGAGGGTGAAGCTAAAACGAATTTAAAGGATAGATGAGCAGAAGGGTGCGATCGTCCGGACAAAATGGAGGAGGGTAGTGGACGGAAAAGGTGCTGGAGATGAGGGGAAACGAGGGCGGGAAGAAGGGGAAGAGGAGGGTTGCGGAAAGTGTGGAGAAATTCTCGTAGGACAGGAGGCGTACACACCCTGGAAATATTACCAGATTTTCGATTCGATGCTCGAATAATGGAGGGTTCGAGCGAGAAATTCATGACACACAGAGAGAGAGAGAGAGAGAGAGATAGAAAGATGAGAGAAAAAGATGAAGGAAATTATGTTCACGCTTAAGGCACGCTGTTTCGATAAAACTGTATAAATGTTTTCTTCGGTAAAAACTATTCGATACATTTATTTGATATTTATTTATTCAACTATTCGCTATAAATCGTTCCTACGGTTTCTATTCTATTTTAAATGCATTTTCTCAACCTTCCCTCTATTCTCTCACCCTCTCAAGAATTTAGCCTGAGTCGAAAATCAGATCAACTCTCCCCTTGGACTTTTCAATGTTCGGTATTAAAAGCGAACAACGTCTAATAAACACGATATATGCGAGTGTGCTATATTCGTAGAACAAATATCTATGTGTGTACGACGATGCGGGAGCGCGCTCGCGCGCACTTAATAACGCGAAACCGCGGAGATTTCATTTCCTCTTGTATTTTATATATATATATAAAATGATAGGCGGAGAAAAGGCCAAAAAAATAAAAAGGAAGAGGGAAAAAAGAATATGGAAAAAAAAAAAGATAGTAGAAACAAACACAGCTGGTAGGATGATATCGTTGCGACAGCGTTGTTGACGATTCTCCCGTGAAAATATTATTTATTTCGTAAAGAGAAAAGAGTAAAGGAGAAAATAGACAGGGAGGGTGGGAGGTAGAGGGAGGAATATATATATATATATGCGTGCGTGTGTGTGTGTGTGTGACGTAGGATCGTAGGCAGCTCAAACTCGCGTATAATTTTGCATTAACGTGAAACGCCGAAGACCTGGTTGCAAGTTACGTTAGAGATACGCGAAACACAAGCTCGTTCTTGTCCTCTTCCTCTCTCACCCTCACTCACTACCTCCCACTCCCTCCTCTTCTCTCTCTCTCTCTCTCTCTCTCTCTCTCTCTCTCTCTCTCTCTTTCTCTCTCTCTCGACGAGTAAGCTCGTATTGGTGTCGCAATGGCGGATCGGCGACGATGTTACCACTGGGCGAGCTCGCGTTCCTATATACATGGAATACTTGTATTTACGGCTGCGTGTCGACTGAGTAGGCCGCGCGAGCGCACAAGAGAAGACACACCGAAGAGTAAGGAGCACGTTACAGAGAGAGAGAGAGAGAGAGAGAGAGAAAGAAAGAGAGAGAGAGAAAGAGAGAGAGAAAGAGAGAGAGGGAGAGAGTCCCGCGTGTTGTACATCTCTCGGTATGATTATTATAGGTTAGACGTTCCGTGGCAGCGTGCACAATGCTGCTGTTGCCGCACGAGAGAGAAAGAGAAAGAGAGAGAGGAGAGAGAGAGAGAGAGAGAGAGAGAGAGAGAGAGAGAGACGTAACCTTACTTCCCGCAGACACGAAGGGACGTGATCCATGGGCAGAGAGGCAGGAATACCTCATCGTTTTAGAGATACACGTCTTCGTATATGATGTGTATATATATATATATATATATATGTATATATATATAATGTGTGTGTGTGTATATGTATATACGAGAGTTGGGTATGCGACTCCTCGCCTCCTTCCGTCGCGTTGTATGCCAGGATAATATGTAGGAATGTGTACGTGTGTACGCGTGTCTGTGTTCGAACGTTCGAGAGGACACGCGGTCGTCCTCACGGTGCACAATGGCCGTCGACGTTCTCGCACTCTCGCTCTTCCTCTCTCTCTCTCTCTCTTTCTCTCTCTTTCTCTCTTTCTCTCTCAATATATATATATATATATATATATATATATATATGTTTGTATGTATATATCTTTCGATTTCCCGAGAAAGCTTCATTCCTTGTTATCAGTCTACTATCGACTGGAATTCGAGCAATATCCCGGATTGAAAAGAATAATCACAACTAATCAACACTCCAATGTTGTTAGTCAACAAACTCTATCGATATTACCAGACCTTCACGGTCATTACGGTCAGCAAACTTTACTTTGCACAGAGAAAATAAATAAATGAATATATTACCAATCATATATTTACATACAATCTGATAATTATGATTCAATTTCTTTTTCTTTTTCTTAGATATGATATAAGATCTAAACAGCGTGAGTGACAAGCCCGTAAAAATACAATTGATTCTATACGTGTTAACCCTATCGTTTCAACACCCTCTCGAAACAATATCTTTTCTTAAGCGAAGGAAAAACGCATCGAAAAACGCGAAAATGTGTCCTTTCCTCCCTCTTCCCACCTCCACTTTTCCTATCACGACAAAATAGTCGATTTTTTAAAAACGTATATGTTTATATAAAACTACTCATTTCATTGGAGTTGTATGCAACATATACGTACATAATACCGTAAAAAGTTAAAAGATTAAACAGCTAACAAACGTATCAATTAGAATCTCGAATCTATCGATATTTTTCTTAAAGTAATCAGTCAAAGATATAAGATAATAAGATTCGATTTCTACGATTATCGAGATTATTGAGTATTTCGATGGAAAGGAAATACGCGACAGGTGTACGCGCGTTATTCTTGAAGCTATTCAAAACGTATCCCGGAAGAAGAAGAAGAAGAAGAAGAAAAACGAGAACAAAAAGGAAAAACAAGAAAAAAGAGAAAAGAGAGAGAGAGAGAGAGAGAGAAAGAGAAAAAGAGAGAATAAGATTTTAATTAATGTTTTGTTTAACTCAAAGTACGCGACGCACACGCAAAGAGATATACCAACATACATACATACACGCACACACATATATACATACAGAAGAACACATATACCCATATTATGTATATACATAGAAGCAAAAGAAGACGAGTTCAAAGTTCGCTGGAGAGTAGCCATCTGGTGAGGTCGTTGAAAAGCTCGTTGTAACGGGCAGGGCTTAGACCCTGTGCAAGAGAATGGCCTTCGATCGACCGCGTCGTCGACGGATACGCGCGCGTTAAACGTCTTCGTCACGCGACCCGAACGAGAAACGCCATCGTTTCTGTCTTCCGCAAAAAGGCCGCAACTTTTTTTTTTCTTCTTCTTCCTCTTCTTTCGCTTCTTCTTCACACCGTTCCTCGTCTTACCCTTACACCCCAAACTTTGTCTCTCTTTCTTTCTCTTTCTCTTTCTCTTTTTCTCTGTCCGTCTGTATGTCTGTCTGTATGTCTGTCTGTATGTCTGTCTGTATGTCTGTCTGTACGTCTATCTGTATGTCTGTCTGTACGTCTATCTGTCTGTCTGTCTGTCTGTCTATACCTCTTATCACTTTTTTGTTACTTACATTTTTTTCTCTTCCAACCACTTCCGTCCCCTTTCTCCTCGACCGCATCCCCATCTCTGCTTCTCTCATCCATTTTTTATTATCTCTAGTCGTCCTGGAGTTTTTTCTCCTATCGGACCTATCAAACCTTTTTTTCTTTCTTTCTTTCTTTTTCTTTTTTTTTTTTTTTTTTTACTGTCTTTCTCTATCGCAGCAATGGACAATCGTGTGAGAACTGTTCAATCATTCCGTTCATATATAATATAGGGACAAAGAAGGAGAAGATAAGAAGAGTACGTCGAACGTTCATCAGCTGTTCCTTTCTCAAGGCTTACGGAATGAAAATGTAACCAAGGAAAAAAAAGAAAAAAGGGTATACATAAGTTTTTCCTAGAGAACCGATGGGGTAACACGTGCGATGGAAACGTGCCTAATTACAAGCTACGAGATACATAAGTACATATGTATGTACATACAATATTGGTCTGTAGGTATAAAAAGAGAATATATATATATATGCACTCTCTCTTTCTTTCGATCGAGCTAGGTAGAATAAATAGATACATAGACAGGATCGGCAGACGTTTGGAAAAAGAAAAAATAGAATAACAATAATAATAATGACCATAATAATAACTATAATGACGATGACGACGATGTCGAGGATGATAGTAATAATTCTGCATATATAGAAAAATAAATACGTAAAGTGTCTTCCATCACGCATCCTCGACTTTCTATCTCTCTGTTCCTCTTCTCTCCCCTCTGTGTCACTGGTTATCGGCATTTATCGAAGGAAATGTTCGTTTATCGATACGAACGCGTTTGGCCTTCCATAACCAACGAGTAGCTTTTATGGAATCACCCCGTCTGGAATTCGAGAAACATTCTTCCGATCGATCCGCTTGATTCCCGATTGAACGATTTGTGCTAGGAGCAGCGACGATCATTTCTCATCGACATAGAAGAGCGAGAGAGAAAGAGAGAAAGAGAAAGAAAGCGAGAGAGAAAGAGAGAGAGAAAGAAAAAGATTGATAGGTTTGTTAGAGAAAGAGTAGGAAGATGAGAAAGAAAAAAGAGAGAGGAGAAAGAGAGAGAGAGAGAGAGAGAGAGATAAATGCGTATACGTATTTCAGAAGGAAACTTTTCCGTCCACAGTTGGCGGTCCCTTAACGAGAGAAAAGTATGCGAGGGGTCGATCCTCTTCGTTCAAAATGTAAATGTAAATGTAAGTGTTGGACAAGAACCTACCTACAGCGGTTCTCATACTCTTTGAAAAATTATACGTTCGTCAACAATCGATTCTCCCATTTGGCCGATCATATCCTTTCACCCTATCTGAGAATCACTGACAAGGACACTCTCTAACTCCCCCGGTGTGGGCAAGTGTGTTACGACGATCCCACGACACAGTCGAACCAGTGACGATCAATCTTGTCCGAAGACCCCAACGCTGCTCTCGTCTCTCCTCTAACTCCACTCTCCCTCCCTCTCTCTCTCTCTCTCTCTTTCTCGCTTTCAGCCAACCAACCAACCAACCAACCAACCAACCAACCACCTACCCACCCACCTACCCGATCCATCCTACCCCCCTCCCCCTTTCCCTTCGGACGCCCTCTACTTTACAGAGTTCGCTACCTCGAACCTTCGATACTTCTCCACTATTGCCCAACTCCCCTCCCCCATCTTCCACTTCCACCCCCTTGTATACGCGGCGCCTTTCCTCTCGTTCAACTTTCCAACAAAAGTTTCGGATTTGACCTCGAGGTCGAACTAGTCGCTCAGCAATGTTCGCCGATAGTCACTCCACGATGACATCTCAAATGTATTGCTCAACTAACAAACGAGAAATCAAATCCTATCTGTTTATATTCGATATTAGTGCAAGTACTATACGTACAAAGTCATGGGAAAAATTTTCTTCGAGCGGATATAATAAATACGAATCTCTCTCTCTCTCTCTCTCTCTCTTCCCTTCTCTCTCAATTTCTTTTCTTTCGAAATTACGTTCTATTCCTTTTTTTTTTTTTGTAATATCCCCTAGTGGTCCACGCATCCACACGCACACGTATTCAACAAGTAGTAAGAGTTTTCGTTCGAAAGAGACTTTAAGGAAAAATCACTCTCTCGTATAAAAAATGCGGGAATAAAGCAAACAGTAAGATTGAAGGGAAAGAAGTGGGGAGTAAGTCGAATCGATCGAAGTAAAATACATAAGAAGAGTTGCAGGATGAGAACCTCTATCGAGGAGGATTTCAGTGGGCGGCGTTGGTCCCCTCATCAAATGCTTGTCATACCGTTCTTACCCTCAAACTCCGGAGCCTAACGGATCCCAACAGTCGAGTAAAGCTCGGCCCGCACCCCCGTGTACACAGAGCGAGAACGAGGATGATGTGTATGTGAAAGTCGTAGGAGGAATACGAGCTAGAGAGAAAGAGCAATACAGATAGATGTGTATATATATATGTGTATGTGTGTATGTATATATATATATATATATATATATAGAGAGAGAGAGAGAGAGAGAGAGAGAGAGAGAGACGTGAAGGGTATGTGATCACCCCAATGGAACTTGTGGACTGCGGCTTAAAGGCTATAGGCCCCGTGATATGCCCTTCGGCCAAGAATTATGCCGCTAAAACCCACCAATTACGGGGCTTGCAGACTGAGCACTATTTTCTTTCTTCTATGGGAATACCCAGAGACATAAGTATACGCTATTTATATATATATATATATATATATATATATATATATGTGTGTGTGTGTGTATTATATGTATGCATGTATGTATATGCATGCATGTACACACACACACACACACACACACACCGATACAGTCTTGGATAAACACGTGGAAAGGGTGGTTGGAAAGAGATTGTTAAGGGATGTATAGAATCGGCTTTTGAAACCTTCGGCAAATTGACGATAAAAGCTTTCAAACCGGTCTCTTAATTACTACTCGCGAAATATGAAAAAAGAAAAGGAAGGTAGGAAGAAAAAGATAAAGGTTCGTTCTTGTTGTTTAGATCGATAAAAATATTAGATCATTGGGAATATTCTATAAGATTGTAATGATGGTAACTTCGAAGAGGACATTTTCTGACAGGATCGAGATAACTCACTAAGAGAAGTCTTAGCAATTCGCTAAGTAACTCGATGAATGCTTGATGACGCTTGGCGTAACACGAATAACCTAAATTAGGAACATCGCTAAGTTCTAGCAACTCTCCGGGTCTATGGATTCACGTTGGGCAGAGACTTGACTAGAACTGGCCAAAGTCGAGCTTATCGTACAATTACTTGATCAAAGCTCTCGAACGCTTGCGCTTCAAGCGTGCTTGTTTCCTAGCACGCTTTCCCAACGTTTACAACGCATCTTGGCTTTACTTACCCTTATCGTTTTCTTCCCCTCGTGAGATTCTCGATCGCGTGCACGGATCGTAAACCTAAATGAACACCACGATTTCTAGCGAAATTTCAACGAGAAAAAGAGAGACAGAGAGAGAAAGAGAGAGAGAGAGAGAGAGAGAGAGAGAGAGAGAGAGAGAGAAAGTGAGTAAAACAATGAAATGGAAGAAAAGAGAAGGAGAGAGAAAGAAAGAGAGAAAGAGAGACTTCATCGGCATAGTTCGTCATCCGTCCATGAAAAGGACCATTCGTTTGATTACGATTTCACCAAACGACCTACACCGCAAAACCTTCGGACGGATTAATCAGACGAAATCACGTCTCTCCTCTTTCCTATCTTTTCGCGATTAATTAATCCTCCACGATTAATCACCCGATATGCGCTTTTCATCATTCACCCGGCAGATCGTTTTCAAGTTGACTTTCCCAAGGGAGGGAATATATGGGGACTAACGAGCGTTGCACCACGAGCTTCGAGAGTTCTAAAGAGTGAAGAGAGATCTAGAACGGAGGGAAGGAAAAGAAAGAGGGAGAGAGAGAGAGAGAGAGAGGTAGATAAAGAAAGAGAAAGTAGAAAAGCCCGGAGAGAGAAATTCGGTCGAAAAGTTTTGCCGAACGTTGCAAGGTATACAAAGAAGACACTGAATTATGCCTGTCCGTATCATAAAGAGGATCGTAAGAGAATTTCAGGATGTTCAACTGGTACGGCGACAATGGAAGAAGAGTCTCTTGTGAATAATAATAAAAAGAAAAAGGAAAAGAAAAAGAAAAAATGAGAAATAAAAAAAAGAAGAAGAAAAGAGAAAAAAAAAACTTTTGAAACGTTTTCATTATTCCGCGAGAGGGGAAAAAGAAAATTAATAAAACCGGTACGAGTAAGGGATAAAATATTTAACATCACGGAAAGATATTCGTCGCGGTTACAAGAGTTTTTCACTATAGTTCGTAGGATTTTTGAGAAAATTCTTTTTTCTTTTCTTTTCTTTTTTCAAATTCGTTTCACTTAAATTCGCTTTTAATACTTGTTCACCAGCGGATTTAGCTTTCAACGGAGCGAAAAAAGTGATAGAAAAATTTTCGCTGCCTCATTAAAATAAATCAATTATGAACGATATATGTATGTGTGTGTACATGTATGTACATATGTATGCACGTATGTCCATATTTTCTTCTCGCTTCAATCGTTCAAGCAAATGATGATGAAGTATAAGATAAATACGCTTGCCCAATATGGTTGAATATTATATATCCCCTATAATTTCGAACCCTTTCATCGACGGTGATCTAAGTTTTCTTTTTTCTTTATTTGTTTATTTATTTATTTTTTATTTCTCTTTTCTTTACTTTTTTTTTTGTTCATTTTTTTGTTTATTTTTCTAGAATACGTCATCGAACACCGAACATTTCAATTTACGGCTCTCCGTAGCGAACTCGATCCGGTTTCGTTTCAATGAGAGAGAGAGAGAGAGAGAGAGAGAGAGAGAGATTTATTTGTCATGCAATTTGATCAGCGATTGTTATCGCCAAATTTTCATTTGCTCCTCGGAGGGCACAATTCCTGCTTATTTTTCACTTGTATCAATTTGATTTTCGCGAATCGATATGCGTTTAAACTAACTCTACGTTACCAATGTATCATCCAACAATTAGAACAATTATAACAAATGAACGATCGAATATAACGCGATTATATGTCTTCGTTAAAGAAATGATAAAATTTTTTCAAACGTGAGATAATAAAAATCTTGTAATCGTTCGAACGAATAATAAAATAACGAAGCAACGGTGAATTTAATATTTCCGTTAATAGGAACGATTCGAGTCTCCTCGATAAATAAAACACTTATTAAAATAGCAAGTATCGATGATTTGTTCGTAATATAGGTATATTATTTCGTAGCACCAGAACAGGTACATTTTAAAAATTTTAATGCGAAAAAAAATATTATAAAAAACGATCTAATATATTCGCTTAAATAAAAGCGTGAACAACAAGAAAAAAAGAAACAATTTTAGTTATTAATCTTGTATTTTTTTTCTCTCTTTACTTTTTTAAATGTAAATTTGAACTGATTCATTTTTATACTTTCTTTTTTGTTTAAATGCAAACGTTACGAACCAGACAATGTTCCATTATTATTATTTTATTAAAATGAACCGTCATGGAGAAAAAAATGTCGACTTTTATTTTCAACGAACTGAAACAAAAAGGAAAAAAGATAAATAAATAAACAAAAACGCTTATAAATTTTTTTTCAATCGAAACACTTGCTCTTTTGAACGCTGATAATGATGTTGCAGCTAGGGATTCCGATATCGAAGTCCCTAGATGCAAAATACGGCCACGGATAACAGGTTGCTACATTAAAGGTTCGATTTTCATTGCTTCGCAATTTTTACTTTCTGGATTTATTATACATATGTCTCTATTTATGTATGTATGCGTAGCAACGCTGCTCGATTGAAAGGACGTTGGAGAAAATTCGAAGTGTAAGTTTGATAAGGGTTGAAAGGGATGATTTGTCACCGTCCCGACTTTTCCTAAATGCGGTCAAAAATTGGATGATTGTAAAGGCGTTTTCCATCGAAGGTATTTATGCTCTTTTGTAAATACAGAAGCTCGTTTGTTGTTCTATCATTCAGATATTATTTAAATATAACATTTTTGATTTGTTCGATCATAGTCTTCCTATTTGAAATACTCTCGTCGCTATGGTAATATTTTATTTATTGTCCCGTATCTCTTTTATTTTTATTGTCATGATAATAATTTTTATTATCGAAAAAATTCGATTCGCGTCAGAAACCCTATATGTGAATGGACGGATCCGATACAATATAATGTTGAAGGAAATGTTGAAAATTCGAATTCTTTTTTTTTTATTTTTTTTTTTTATTATTAATTCTCGTATCTCTTTGTGTCTGATTATTATTCATTAATTTATAGCTACGTGGGAAAATTTCTGGCTTCTAGATAAAAATATATATATGTATATATTGTAATATGAGAACAAGTTTTTCTAAAGCTTCTTTTTTAATCCAATTTTCAGATTTAAGAATAAAAGAAAATAAAATAAAAAATAAAACATTTTTCCAGACAGAGAGAGAAAGAGAGAGAGAAAGAGAGAGAGAGAGAGACATATCACTCTCACATTAATAAGTTCAAATAAAAAAATAATAACCCTAATAATGCAATTTCTATAGGAACACTACTTTTCACAAAAAGCCTTCATATCTCAAAACTTTACTGTTCTGGCATAGCTCCCTCTTACAAAAGACCCCTCGGTTGTACAGTGTACACTTATGACCCGAACTTCTGTTTAACAATAACCTTCTTGGAGCCTTTTCTACTGTAGTGAAAGGGTTAATAACCAGAAAAGATTTGCAACATTTTTTAGGTAGTCCGAATCGCAAGAATCTGGTGCATGAGTCGCATAAACGTTGAAAAAGTAACAAGAAGTAGTAAAGATGGGGGATGGGATGGGGGCGGGGAAGGGAGGAGAGGAGAAAAAAGAGAAGAAAAGAGAAGAGAAGAGAAGAGAAGAGAAGGGTCGAAGAAAGAAAAGGAGGAAGTGCAGAGTAAAGGACGAGAAGTAAGAGGGGAGAGAGGGTTGGAGGGGGCGTAGTAGGGTAAAGAGGGTGATACGCAGAGGCAAAAATAAAAGAGCAAAAGGGTAGGGAAGAGAACGGGGGAGGAGAAAACAAAGCGGTGGTATTTTTTTTTGCTTTATCTTTTCTTTTTCCTTTCTTCTTTTTCTTTTCCTTTTCCTTTTCCTTTTCTTTTCTTTCTTTCTTTCTTTTTCTTTCTTTTTTCTTTTTTTTTTTTAATCCTTTGTCCGTAATGCCAGGCACGAATCAACAAAGCGGACCTGCTAAGAATTTGCGAGGCTAGTAATTGTTAATAAAGGTACGTTTAAATTGTGTCTGAGCTTTTGCTCATTTAACGAGCGTACTATTTGCTTAGTCAAACGAGTACATACATACGTACATACATGTACGTATATACATACGTATGTATTTATGTATTAACAATTTTCGGTTTTTCATGCGAGCAAATTTAAACGAGGAAATATTAACGTCGGTATCTATGTATAACTCATGATTTCTCGTGTAGATTATAAGATGTGCGAATCGTGAAAAGCGATAGAAAATCTATAGAAAATGTATATTTCGTATTTATTTTATCGTCTCGCATGTTCGAACGCTTTTCATCGACGTATTGCTTCAATTATTATCATGTTATTTTTCTGCAAATATATATGCACACGCATACACGCATATGTGGAACGAATAAACATGAATAAAAGGTAGTGTTAGTATAAATGATCTCTCTCATTTTTCCTCTCACTTTCTCTCTCTTTTTTTCTATCGATCGTATGATTTTAGTATCGATTTTAACGGTGTAACATTTATAGAGATTTTCACGAAATACTCTGGCAACGACTAATTAGTTTTATTGCTCGAACGCGTTATAATTGTAAAGCCATTTTTGCTAAAAAACAAAAGGATGAGAGAGAGAGGGAGAGAGAGAGAGAGTGAGGGAGTGAGAGAGAGAGAGAGAGAGAGAGAGAGAGAGAGAGAAATAGAATCGATATAACTCTCTGCATTCTGTGTATAATACTTACTTCAAAATAATAAAGCTTTCAATAGCATAACAATACTTTTGCAAATGTATCGGTCGATCGATCGATCGATTGATCGATCGAAACCGTCATAAATTCGTGGTAAAAAAAAAAAAAAAGAAAAAGAAAAAGAAGAAAAAAAATAAAACAAAAATTCACATATAAATAGGAAGCACGTTGCGATTTTACCTTAACCATAACTATAATTTGACGTTCGCGAATCGGTAGAAACACGTTCGAGCGTTTATAACGCGTCGTGTATTGGCAGAGAAATCCTAAATCGATATAGAAGCGATTCGTGCGTGCAATTAAAATGATTAATCTCCTCGCATTCCGATAAATCACGAAGCGGATACGTCGCTCTTTTTCTCGTCGCCGATATCGAATCCAATTTTCTCGATACACCTTTCTTTTTTTGTTCTATTTTTTTGCTTTCTTTTTCTTCTTTCTTTTTTATTATTATTATTTTTCTTTTTATTTCATTTTTTTAATAATCGACAGGGAATTAAAAAAGAGAAAAAAGGGGTGGGGGGAAAGGCAAAAGAAAAAAAAAAGAAAAGAAGAGAATCATATCGCAACAACGTGCCTTTCGCAATGATCTATTTCTTTCTTTGTCGTTGTGTCGCACGACGATGCGCTTAAGATTTTCCATGAGTTTTCATCTTGGAACCAGAAACCCGTATTATACCGACGAAACAACAATCTTCAAACGAGATCATCGTGCAAAGCTTGCGTCCGCTTTTATTACAAAGGAACGAGTTAGGAGTTACGAGAGAGAGAAAGAACGCGATGCTAGAGAGCAGCCTATCATTTGTTTGCTTGCCAAGTAAAGAAGAGAGTGAGTCGACCATTCCAGAATTCACTCTAGTAATTTATCATTCAAGAGGTAAATTCAAAATCCATTCTCTTTCTTCCTTTTCAAAATATCGAACATTAAACTATGTACTTTGAGTTTTCATAAGACACGTGCTTCCTTCTTAGGAAATTAATTAAGTCCTTGGTAAGACAATAATATAAATATCATATATATATATATATATATATATATAATAGACATATAAATTGTCTATCTATCTATCTATCTATCTATCTCCTCTCTGTCTCCGTCATCTTCTATCGTATGTACACATTTTAATGAGTAGTGCCAAGAAGAGGGCAATCAGCTGATGAGAACACCCACGTCTAACAAAAGAGATAGATAGATAGATATAGAGAGAGAGAGAGAGAGAGCGAGAGAGAGAGAAAGAGAGAGAGACAGACAAATATACGTTCAAGCGTATCGTCAATGGTTACTTCTACGAACGGCAATTGTTGTACGTTGACTTATGCCTCTATAAATAATCTTCACAATTTCTTCTAACGGACTCATATGTGTGCATGCGCGCGTGTTTGTGCACGTGTACATGTGCGTGTACGTGTGTTAGCAAACTCAAATGGTGATCTTGTCACGATGTAAAGGACTTTGAGGTTATCCGACGCGTGAAATTACTATGATGCAAAGACGAAAGAGACAGAGAGAGAGAGAAAGGAGAGAGAGAGAGAGAGAGAGAGAGAGAGAGAGAGAGAGAGAGAGAGAAGAGAAAAATAGAAGGAGAAATGAAAAAGGACGTA
Source organism: Vespula pensylvanica (assembly GCF_014466175.1). Lineage (NCBI taxonomy): Eukaryota > Metazoa > Arthropoda > Insecta > Hymenoptera > Vespidae > Vespula > Vespula pensylvanica. The sequence goes on from NC_057694.1 coordinate 3,154,000, forward strand.
AAAAATTCTACCTTTTTCGAATGAATAAAATAACTCGTGTTAAAGGAACCTTTCGTCTTCTTATCGTACTACTTCCTCAACCCCTTTCTATTTCCACCCACCGATCCCTTCGTTTCACCGATTCCTACGTCTCTATTAAGTAATCAAAGATTTTTTTTATTTTTCTTTTTTTTTCTTCTTTTAAGATCGTACCAGTAAATAAATTCTAGTATTTACACACGTTTGGCCATTAAACGCGTAGATGTAAAATACAGGGAGGTTCGGAATACGAAGTAACTTTTTCGAAGATAAACTTTTTTAATGCGTCGACTAATTAAAAACGTTCCCATTAGAAGTGTGAAACGAGAGAGACCAATTTTTTCTTTTTTTATGTATCTACGTACGTACACAGGTATATAGGTATGTGTATAAATAACTTTGTGTAACGAAATTTTTACGAAACATTTAAATGTGTGTGTGTGTGTGTGTGTGTGTTTGAAGGTTGAAAATAGAAAGAAAAGTGAAAAAGGAAGAAAAGAGATATAATTTTAGAAAAAAGAAGAGAAAGAAAAAAAGAACAAGAAGAGGGTCGGAAGAGTTTTATGAGTTGAGTTTAAACGAGTAGCACGAAGGTGACGTCACGTAGGAAAGGAAACAGTTAAGAGGAGACAAAGACGAAATAGAAAAAGAAAAAGAAACGAAAAAAGAAGAAGAAGAAGAAAAGAGAAAAAGGATTTCGCTACAGCAGACTGTAACATCTGATACAATATCCTATTATATAAATGAGATCGATTTTTCATTTGATTTATATCAAACGAATATAGAACGAATTATAAATGAATATATATATATATATATTTATTTTATAAATAATAATATATTTGATAAATAACGTTATAGTTACTTGAAAGATATGAAGATATGTTACGTTCCTTTAAAGTTCTTTAATAGTTCATCTAAAGTTCACTTAAAGTCTTAAAACATTGTTGGCCTGTCAAGAGTATATTCGTGCTTGCATATGCACGCAACTTATATAATTATTAAAGTATAAAATTGTGTAAGAAAATTGCATTATTATAACATTGTTTGTTCTGTTGTATAGTCTTAGCTATACTTTGATGTATTATCAATTCTCTAGAATTTTTAATATTTTAATATAATTTAAATAACGATATGAAAATTTAATTATAAATATAGTCAACGGTTGCGAAACTTTTTTCTTTCTTTCTCTTTTTTTTTTTCTTTTTCTTTTTATGCGGATAATAGACGGTCAACAATGTGTGTTAACGAATGAAACAAAAATTTTGTCGACTGACCACAGTCATCTTTGATAAATATCCGCCTGACTTTTAGTCATCTTTAATAATAGAAGAAAAGGGTTACAATAACACACCAATACTAGATAAATATTACGTATCATTCAAAACAATTAGAGGATCGCATATCGCATTCATTGTGCACCGTAAACATGGCACATCATTTCTGGAATTATAAATACTTAGATATGCCTGAGGAAAAAAAAAGAAAAGATCAATTCACAGTTTTCCCAACTAACTTTTCTCTTTTTCTCTATCTTTTCTTTTTTATATTCTTTTTTCTTTTTTTTTTTTTATTTATCTTTCCTCTCGTTTCCTCGATTAATGTTACAAAACCTGTTCGGTGTAACAACCTTCCATGATCCTCTAATTTATTCTGAACAGTTTAAATAAAACCCATGCATATACAATAAATAAAAATAAATAAGTACTTACGGGAGCGGCTGGGTGTCTCGCCGGCGCGGGGTACATCTTAATTGTACTCGGCTAATTTTCCACAAGTCACACGTTAACGGAGCGTCCCTCTTCTACGGTCACTTCGTGTGCTCCATTATCCAGTTCGAATTCTCTTGACATCATCTTGAGAATCATCAATGAATTCCATTAGCTATTTCGTTCCTTTACTCTTCCTAATTTTACTCCCCCCTTCTGTCTTGTCTTCCTTCTTCTCCTATTCCTTTTCCTCCTTCACCTTCCTGCTAATATCCACTAGATTTTCTCTTCTCGTCACGTTAGATCGTTAGAACGTAACACAATACATTATATCTCTATCTTTCCGGTATATAAGCTACTTCTTCTTCTTCTTCTTCTTCTTCTTCTTCTTCTTCTTACTATTACTACTCCCTCTACTTCCACTCCTCCTCCTCCTTTTAACTCGCGATACGCGGTAATAAAATATCTCACTCTTATAAAACACCCCGTGTCTTTGATATTTCTCTTTCTCTATTCGCGCTTTTATTTTCCTTCTCTCTTTTCTTTTCTTTTCTTTCTTTCTTCTTCTTCTTCTTCTTCTTCTTCTTCTTTTTGATCCTCCACGAAACTTTTAACTTACGTTGCACTGCCTTCTTTCTCCTCGATGGCAAGAAATAAATCACAACGTCGTTGCTTGCTCCCTCCCTCCCTCCCTCGTTCTTTCTCTTCGCCCTTCTCCCTTCTCTTTCCCTTTCTCTCACACTTTCCTCGTAATCCCAAGTTTTCGAGTAGTCGCCTAACTGTCGGATAACTTTCAATTAAAAGAGACATTATTTTTTTATCTGATCTACTTACTTCCGCCAATGCTCTTTTTTTGCTTTCCATCCTTTTTCGGATTTTTCTTTTCTTTTTCTTTTTTTCGTTTCAATCATCGCATTGCCAAGGTGTATGAAAGGGATGATGGGGTAATTAAAAAAAGCGAAAAAAGAAAGTAATAAATAAACGAACAAATTCGTACCGTTCAGAGTTGCTTTCTAAGGGACAACAAAATCCTATT
>NC_057694.1:3158017-3174122 GCF_014466175.1 Vespula pensylvanica
TCTCTCTCTCTCTCTCTCTCTCTCTCTCTCTCTGTGTTTCTATTTCGACTTCTCTATCTTTTTCTCTTTACCAGTATATACTTTTACCTTTCCTTCATATGTATATGTATACACGCATATATACATATATATTTATACATTATATGTTATTATCATACATTACGTGAGTATATATATATATATATATATATATGTCTATGTGTATATATGTATATTCACACGTAAACTTCTCTTCCTGCTTGCACAGTAAAATAGATAATCGTTATCGTAATAACCGGGAAGAATCGCTATCGAACATTTAACGCGAGTAACGCGCGATGACCGTCAAGATAAAATCGATACGTGTCTTTCCGCGCATATATTGTATACGTGTAACGCAGTTATCTTCTATCTTTAATCTGGTAAGTGGCTAATTTGTGAAACGAGTATAAACGAGAATAATATGTACATACGTACTTATAAGCGCGCGCGATTGCAGATAAATAAGAAAAAAGAAAAAAAAAAGGACAATTAAAGAAAAAGAAAACAAAATAATTAATCTCTTCAAACGATTCTAATTAAACGAATTCTTTCTTTCACTTTCTCTCTCTCTCTCTCTCTCTCCTTCTCTCTAACGTCATCTTCATAATGTAACATCTTAAGTACAAATTACATAAAACAATATCGCAAGTGTCGTATTAGATAAATTTTCTTTGAGAAAAGAATAAGAAATAGAAGAAAAAGAAAATAAAAATGGATAGTATAGTGTTCTCGTTATATCAATAAAATCAAATTAAAAAGAAAAAAAAAAAAAGGAAAACGAAGAAAAAAAGGGCAACTAATGCGTTCTTCCTCATACCGATCGAGAGAAATCGAATCGATCCGTTGATGATGGCGAGGGGCAACACTCAGGGACAGACACAATACTAGGGGACGAACGAGTCACGAAGAAAGTTATCGCGAATCTCGTATAATCGCTTTCGAGATCCTTAACCACGCGATCCTCGTGATTTCTTTCCCTCCCCCTCCCCTCCCCCTTCCCCACCTTTTTTTTTTGATCGTTATCGCGACGACCAAGCACGGGGGTATTTGCGCGAGCGAGCGAGCGCTTACGGCTTTTTAAAGGATTCTCCACACCGTACACGGCTATTAGGACGAAAACGCGCCGCGTTAATTAACGATCGAGAGTTATGTACGTCTATTCTCACCTCTTCGCGATTTTTTTCTTCTTTTCTCTGTATTTTTCCTTTTTTTTTTTTTTTAATGCGACTTAGCTCGACCATAATCTCTCGGTGTACCGGCAAATGAGTATAAGTCGACATTGAATAAAAATAAAAATTTAATAAACACGGTTATATACTATTATACATCGCTATCCTTTATTTATGGTATGCATTGTATATTTTATAAGTCCAATGGGACAAGACATGGTTTATCAGTTTTCAAAATCTCTTCAAAATCTAACATCTGATCTTACATATATATATATATATATAAATTACACTTTAAATATTAGATACAATTTATAAGTACTTCTCTGTAAAACTAATTATATTGACACTTATACTCTATTGCCCGCTCATCAGAGATATATAAATTACAGGTGTCGGATAAACAACAACGAATACATACACATGTGTGCACACTCGCATGCGCGCCCGCATGTGCACGTATATTCTTTATCTATCTATCTATTTATTTACGTAATTTGTAAGACACAATTTATGATTTCGATCACGTACCGAATACTCGAGTGATCGTAAATCTTTATTTTCATCGATCCATCATTGAACACGTTTCTTTTTATCAAATTCTTTTAAGACATTAAATCTTCTTCTTATAAGTTATTTTCTTAATATCGGATTTCGTAACGAGTCGCTTTAAATGATCAATTAACAATTACCGAATCAAAATTTATATGTCATTATTTCAGAATAAAAACCACGAATTTTCTTCTTTTCTTTTTCTCTTTTTTCTTTCTTTCTTTCCTTTTTATCTTTGATGAACGTTAATCATTCAAATGAAAATTTTTCCGCTCGAATATCTGATCTCACTCAGCGCAGTTATAATTATATATGCTACAAGTGTTTATCTTTCAATTAACAGCAAATTATTAAATATGTATGAATATACAAATGGTTCAAAAGATGTAATAATATTTGTATAATTAAATAAATTTGTTTTACTCGATTCACCAGCTGTATCATACCACGGATAATCGTTTCGACTAATGTGTTACCTTTATATCTGAAAAAATATGATCGCATAGAGTTAACCTATTATAACGTATGTTAATTCGAAATCGTATACTTGTAAATTTATATCTGTGAAGTTTGATTTCATTTCATCGATGGAAAATTAATTGTTACTTCCTAACGGAGTTCGTTTAATAAATAGAATTTTTATATTTAGTATAGTACAATTATACTATAACAAAAGTAATACTATCTATAATTACATAATTTTTGCACTGAATCTATTGAATTCCGAATCATATAATTTTTTTCTAAACGCGAAAGAGAAAAGTTGGATTATACGTCAATCTATAAAAGAACACGAACAAACAAATAAATAAATAAATAAATGAGTATAAAAATAAAAATAAAAGAAAGAAAGATGACAAAGAAAGATCGATCCTTTCTACGATCTATCGATCTTCCATCGTAAAAGCGTTAATAATCGTATTACGCGTTCCCGATAATCGAGGAACAATAGGGTCGTTTATAAAGGCGGAAAAGAAGAGGAGGGAAAGGAGGGGAGGGAGAGAGGAGGAAGAGGAGAAGGAAGAACAGCAGGAGGAGGAGCAGGATGAGGAGGAGAACGGGGTATACGAGATAAACGATAAGGATCGAGGTGGAAAGAGTCGACTTATAAGAACCGTTCTCGGGTGACCTCGCGTGCAAAAACAAGGCAGCGTATTGTCATGACTGTTTCGAAGTCTACTAGAAAGAGGTAGAGAAGGAGGTGGCCGGGGAGAGGAAGGAGGACGTGAACTAGAAAGAGAACAAGAGAAAAAGAGAAAGAGAGGAATAAACGGATAAATAGATAGATAGATAGATAGATAGATAGATAGATAGATAGATAGAGAGATAGAGAGAGAGATAGATAGATAGATAAAGAGAGAGAGAGAGAGAGAGAGAGAGAGAAAGAGAGAGACAACGCGGTTTACGAGCCGATAAGCGCGATTAGCCGCGAGACAAAGGGATTGTCGTGCGAATATGTGCTATCGTTCGAACGTTCATGTTCGGCGCATGCGCTCGTGAGATAAAAGAATGAGAGAGAGAGAGAGAGAGAGAGAGAGAGAGAGAGAGAGAGAGAGAGAGAAAGGACTATGCGAATGTAAAAAAAAGAGCCAAAGAAAAAAATTAAAAAAACGTGTGTGTTACAAGAACGTGACTAAGAGATAGAAAGAGAACTATGCTAGTGTGTACAAAAAGAAAAAAAAAAAAGGAAATAACAGAAAAAAGGAAGAGAGAAAGAAGAAAAAGAAATTGAGAGGAAAAAATTGAAAAGAGAAAAGACAGAGATATAGAAAATAACAGTATATGATAAAAAAGAAAAAGGAAAAGAAAAATGTTAGAAAAATGTTAGAAAAATGTTAGAAAAATGTGACTATCGTCTCGATGATTTAACGAGACTAGAATGCCAATTCACGATCATCGTCGGTCCCCTCTGAATATTCCCTTCCACTCTCCTCCCTCTCTATCACTCACTTAGTCTCTCTCTCTCTCTCTCTCTCTCTCTCTCTCTCTCTCTCTCTCTAGTCGCTTACTTTGAGGCGTGCGCGTTCTATCTATCTATCTCTACCCTTCTCTCTCTCTCTCTCTCTCTCTCTCTCTCTCTCTCTCTCTCTCTCTCTCTCTCTCTCACCGCCTCCACCACTTTCCAGTAATCTACTACTCTCGCAGCTGTTGGTCCTGCTTGTACGTGCTGGCAGGCGGCACTACTTAATAAACCGACGAGGAGGAAAGATTCCAAGCAGCTTTGCCAGCTCGTTACATTATCCCTTTTCCGGACGAAATTGTTGTTCGAGACTTAACTATAACGACGTATTGAATGAAATGTTTTCATTTAAGTAAAGTGTCATATTCGATAATTATCTTTTGTTTCATTTTATTTTGCCCCGTTCGTTCGTTCGTTCGTTCTTTCGTTCGTTTATTTGTTTGTTTGTCCGAGAGCAGGATCTCTCTCTCCTTTTCTTTTCTCTTTCTACTTATTTCTTTATATTTTTTCTCGCTTGTTGTTAATTAATCGAACTGTTTCGAAACGATTCGAGGGTTATGGAAGAAAAGAAAGAAAAGAAGAAAGACAAAGAAAAAAGAAAAAAAGATGGGCTCGTCGTGGTCTTATCTAAATGGATGGAGTAATTCATTGGGATAAGGTAAAAGTTAAGTTCTCGTTTCTTCTTGAATAATAAATAACAGAAAAAAAAGAAGAGAGAAAGAAAGAAGAAGAGAATGAGAGAGAGAGAGAGAGAGAGAGAGAGAGAGAGAAAAGAAAGCAGTAGAGAACTAACGAGCGAGGTGGGAGATAAAATAAAATTGCTACATAAGTAACTTTGTTACTCTTGGAAAGTTGCAGGAGTTACGATACTCTCTCTCTCTCTCTTTCTCTCTCTCTCTCTCTCTCCCCTCTCTCTCTCTCTAACGGAGGGATATTTAACCGAGTGAAAATATTTGGCACATATGTATGTTGGTATTTACGTATGTCGTATGTACGTATGTACGTATGTACGTATGTACGCGTAACGATAACTTAATGAACGTCCATTATCGTTGGCACGCTCGAGATAATCGAATTTTTACCGCGATTACGAGTATAATAATGGTTGTTGGTTAAGGCGAAAGAAAAACAAAAAAAACGAATAATAATAATAATAATAATAATAATAATAATAATAATAATAATAATAATAATAATACAAAAAAAGAAAAATATAATTAAGGAAAAAGAAGAAGTAACAGAAAAAAGAAAGAAAAAGAAGAGGAAGAAAAATAAATAAAAGAAAGGCAAACGCAAATTCGTGGCTGATGACTAATCGAAACGAAATCGTCACAGAGAAAAGAAGACGTTCACGTTCGTACGAATAAATTTTCGTTACGATATAAATACACTTGTTGCGAACGATTCAAAGCCCGCGAGCTAACCTACTGAACTAAACGAATTAAGAAACCATCGATGTTAAGTGGAACCCACGCTCGGGGACTTGGACGAAACGTTAAAGACGATTGAAATTGGAGCTCTCGTAAAAGAGGGACACGAACGGATGGACGGACGAACTTAACCTCACTTTAGTTTTTTATCGTTGTCCGTTCATTCGTTCGTGTTCGATTATATATACGTAATATATATATATATATATATATATATATATATATACATATTGCATATATACAAATATACACATAAACGCAGTGTATCAATGTCGATGTTGTTATTATTACAAAGAGACGAAAGGACGAGTATCTACGTACGTACACAAATACATATACATATTACGTAGTTATCCAAACGATTACATTTTGTATTTGCGACGAATTTGCGAGGTTAAATGACAAAGCGAGTCATCAAGATTAAACTCGACGTTAATACGTATGCGATAGGATCTACGATATTTGTAATTAACAGAGGCGATATTGAGTCGCAAGGAATATAACAGGGAAATTACGTGTCTCCTACTACTGGTGTATTATATGCCTTTCTCATTGTCGCGCGTGACCGTCATCGCGTCTATGCGCCATTCGATCGATCTTTCCACCTTGATCGTTCGATTTCTAACCTCCTTCGTAGACGACGAAAATATTAGAGTACGAATTTGCGTAGTTGAACTAAGTTCTAAGATCTTTCTTAACTCTTATCGAATAACGATCGACATTAAAAACGGAGGATGAGCTTTTCTATGGTAATTACGGAGAAAACAAAATAAATAAACAAATAAAAGAGGGGAAAAAAAGACATTACCCAACGAATCTCGTCTTCGTATTCCTTCGATTCTATTATATCCAAGTATTTTTCAGTAAAATCGTTCGATTTAATGCTTTCGTAAATTTCGTTATATACACCTTGGCACTGCGGTAAAAAAAAAAAGAGAGACAAAAAAGACAAGAACACACTCACCGAGATACTATCTCGCACACTCTGTCTTTCTCTCTCCCTCTCTCTCTCTCTCTCTCTCTCTCTCTCAATCCCTTTCTTTCTCTCTCACAGGAACAACGAGGAGAAACACTTGTCGATGGAGAGCACTACCTTCGAAGGATTCTCCTTCTCTTTCTTTCTCGCGCGCGCACACAACAATATATACACACGTTTATCGAACGCGCAAATAATCAAGAGGAAACGGTTGCGGGCCGGCTCGTTCGCGATACTAAACGTAACATACGATACGTGACCAAACACGATACGCACCGTGCGGCGTACGACGCTTGACTACGAGCCGGGTAGCCAAGTGGATGACGGGAAACGTGTGAACGCCGTTCGTCGTCGCCGCCGCTGCCGCTTGGTGGCGCGCACTCACACGCGCAGAGGGAAAGAGAGAGAGAGAAAGAGAGAGAGAGATACGACCGAGAACGACCAATGAGAGCTCACGGTCGCTCTCGACACACAGAGAAAGAGAGAACGGAGTGAGAGATTCAGAGAGAGAGAGAGAGAGAGAGAAAGGAGTGAGCGAGAGAGAGAGAAACGAAGGCTCTCTCGCGTGCTCGCTTCTCCTCCCCTCTCCTCAGCCATCCACCAACTAACCGAACGCTTCCCCTTCCCCCTGTTCCCTCCCGCTCCCACTCCCCGCGGCACTCCTCTCTTCTTACTCGTTTCTCGCTTCGCCTTGAGTCAAGGGCGTCGACCGATGGGGGCGACTCGCCGTCGCTGTTTCTCTCTTTCGAACGATTTCGTAACGCTCTTTGCTGGACGATGCTTCTCGTGCGTGCTATGTATATGTATATAGATATATATATATATATACATATTATACACGTAAGTACGTACATACGTAGGTTAACGTATATGTTAAGTGCCTTTACGTTGGACGATTTCCCACAAATTCGATTAACTCTTTTCGCGCGATTAGTTGTTACCATAGTAAGTTTTTCTTATTTTCTTTCATCTAGTACATATCAAATAATGGGAATAAGATAAAAAGTCGTTAAGGAAGATATTCGATCGTTGTTATTCGCGCCCCCAACAAGGAAATAGTAACTTTGTAGGTTATAATAATGTCGAAGGAGAAAGAGAAAGAGAAAGAGAGAGAGAGAGAGAGAGAGAGAGAGAGAGTCACGTGGTACAAGAGCGCATTAATCCGAATACCTTACTCTTTCTACAAAAGCACACGCCGTGTAGCGTGGAATATAATACGAACGTTAGAAAATCTTTATCGACACCTCTGCTCTCTCTTTCTCTTTCTCTCTCTCTCTCTGTCTTTCTCTCTCTTTCTCTCTTTCTCTTTCTCTATCTCGTTGGTTCGTCCCACCTCGCGCACTCGACACTAGTATCCACCCAGCTTCCGTCTCCTTTCCACCCACCGCGCGGATGAATTCACCGCGTTGTCGCATCTCCCTCGCGCTCGTGTGTTTCTTAATCTTCCACCTCTCCTCGTTGCTCTTCTCTCTCTCTCTCTCTCTCTCTCTCTCTCTCTCTCTCTCTTTCTATCATTCTCTTTCTCTCTCTCTCTTTCTCTCTCATCCTACCCAGCGCATCGCTGTTTCACTTACACTTGCCAACGCTTCCTCCCTTTTCTTCTCTTTGTCTACCGCGTTCCAGCTTTGCTCTCTCTCTCGTTCTCTCTCTCTCTCTTTCTCTCTCTTGCACTATTCACTCGGTCTCTTACTCACTCCCTCGCTTGCTCGCTCTCTTATTCACTCACACACGTACACATACATACACAAAGAGCTACGCGGACGCTTCTTCGCATAGCATATATATATATATATACATATATACATATATATACATATACGTACACAGCATGGATGCTTCTCTATGTGTTAGATCATATACATGCACAGTATACGTTTGTCTCTCTCGCACTATTGTAATAACGAATGACAAGCTCACTCCCTCTCTCGCTCTCTTCTCTCTCTCTCTCTCTCTCTCTCTCTCTCTCTTTCTCTCTCACGAGACTGGAAAGGGAGAGAGCATGGTGGAACCGAGTGCCGAATGTTACTGGGTATCGCGTGTATACGTAACTGTTTGTGTGAGATCCGGAGAAAGAGAAAGGTCCGAGAGGGAAGAGAGAGAGGCATAGAGAAAGATAGAGTGAGGGAGTGAGAGAGAGAAGGAAGAGCGATAGAGGGAGGAGATGAGTCAAAGAGCTGGAGCCGGACAACGCAAGTCAAGCGGTAACGTGTAAGGAGAGACCTCGACGTGGGTGTAACCACTGGTGAACGTGTGAGTAGAGTGAGAAAGTGTGTGCGGACGTGCGTGTCTCATCATATTACACATTGCTCTTTCCCCCTCTCTTTCTCTCACTCTCTCTGTCTTTCTCTCTCTCTCTCTCCCTCTCTCTTTATCTATCTACCTATTTATCTCTTCTCTCACTGCTTGTATTCGTCGAGGGCGCGAGGAGATGAATTCCTCATTCGGTTAAATGCTTGCCGAGCAGGGGTATGTTCTAAATCAGCTTGTTCTACCTGAAGCTCTGGGCCTTTTCGAAATTCCAATAGCCTTGTTCGTTTCTACTTCGCTAAACTTCTCCTAGCAAAACGGCGTAACTTTATACGAAACGGTTTAAGTATAGAACGATCATGAATGCAGGACATTCGTAACCGGAATCAAATGGGATCTTATCTGAAACAAGACGTTATACATCTACTCGTATGTAGATATATATATATATATATATATATATATATATATATATGTATTTTGTAATAAGAAAAAGAAGAAGAAGAAAAGAAAAGAAGAATATGAAGTAATAGTATTTTCAAAGTCGATTCCTCGAAAGAAGATGACGGTGGAAATGGCACGTGTCTTGGCTACGACAATGTTTCTCTCTCTCTCTCTCTCTCTCTCTCTCTCTCTCTCTCTCGTTCTGTCTTTCTTTCTCTATTTTCAAGTGCCAATAATCCACGCGCCCGTCCATTTTCTTTCTATTTCGAGAAGACGAGCTTATATGTATTTCGTACGATTCTCGGGACGCCAAATCTGACATCTTTAATGACGTTCCGTTCGTTCTTGTCACGATATAATGGCGATATTTGTAATTAATGATAATTGACACTTTGATATCATTTTCTTTTTCAAGTTTCAAATACGTGGATGAAATATAGTTTTTCCTTCAATCTGACGAGATAAAGAGAGAGAGAGAGAGAGAGAGAGAGAGAGAGAGAGAGAGAGAGAAAGCATCTTACCACCATATTAGCTTTGACGCGACCCTTCGTATATATGTACATAGACGTTGGTTATAGCATATTGTTAATAGCCTTTTGCTATTAAACCTCGATTTAGGAAGGTTTGCTTTCATTTAGGAAACGTCTACTTTCCTTTCCCCGAATATAACTCACTTCCCATTCTCGAGTACCACGGATTATAATACACTTTGGTTTTAGGAACTTTGAAACTTCTTCTCGGAGCTCTTTCCTTCCCGTTTATTATCCGTTTAAAGCTGATATTATAAAAGACTTATAATGAAATCTAAGAGTTCGTATTACAAATATAAAATGAATTTAACGCGTTTTTCCCTTTTTTTCCTTACTCTTTTTTCTCTCTTTTTTACTTCTTTTTTACTTCTTTTTCCTTCTTCCTTCCTCTCTTTTCTTTTTTCTTCTTTCTTTTTGTTTTATTCCCGAGATAAAAAAAAGAAAAAAAGAAAGAAAATTTCTTTTCTCTTCAACAAGTTCGCTTTGACAAATGATTCCATGATCGATGATCACTCTCGTGATCGTCGTATATATATATGATTATCGATAAGACAAAACCTATTCGTTCAGTTGATTCACGACGATCGTTTCGTTTTGACGATTTAGATATAAAGTCGAAAAAGAAAAAAGAAAGTAATAACAATAAAAAAGAAATTATTGTTCTATCATTAAGATAACATCTCGCAATATGATAGATCGATAGCGGAAAATTTAAATGCGAATTGAATAGATCGAAGCACATCTCTTCTGAAACGATGAATAATAGGTCGCGTTGCACGCATTCGTTGAAGAAAGCACGAACGTTATGTCACGTTATGTTTGCGTGTTGGTAGTCGAAACCTTAATCTCGCGCTACCTGTCGCTAGGTTTTATTCGTATCGCCGCATTGTTAACTGGTCTAACACGACGTAGATACTCCGTAACAATGGCCTTTTCCCGGAAACATTATTCGGCTTTTTGTTCTGTTAATTACAAAATCGATATAGTTTCGAATTCATACTATTAATCGTAATAGAGAGATCACCGTATCGAATATAAGCAGAAATAAACGTGGATTAAATACAAATTACCTCACTTTTCAATCGTTAATTATAATAAAGAAAGCAAGAGAGAAAGAGAGATAGAGAGAGAGAAATTTATCAAATTTATAGAGAATATCAGATTTACATTCTAACATATTTTTATTTAGTTATATTTAGATGGATTTTCATTTTTATCTCACGATAAATCTTTCCACGGGTGCGAATTAATAACATATTAAAATTATTATTATTATTATCATTGTTGTTATTATTATTATTATTACTATTATTATTATTATTATTATTATTATTATTATTATTATTATTATTATTATTATTATTATTATTAGATATTAAAAGAAGGAAATATATAATGAGGTTGAAGTAATGAGGTATGTTTCAATAGACTGAATAATTACGCTCGTACTATATTTTAATTCATAGAAATTATCAAACCCATAAAAAGTAACAATTACGCAAATTTCTCCGTTTACTATTAACTATTATACAAAAATCGTCGGATTAATAAAGTATCATGTTAAACGAAAACTAGAGATAATAAATTACAAAATAACCCAATTCAATGAATAAAATATTCTTCTTTACTTAACCTTTTTTCTTTTTTATTATTTTCGATTAAGTATCTGTTCGTCGAATTAACGGTTAAAAAGTTTCTTCGATTGAAGAGATACAGAAATCAAATCGATAAAATCTCGATTAAACGATGATAAAGATATAGAAATAAAGAAGAGAAAGATAAAAATGAGGAGAGAGTCACCGATGAAATATCGAGTTCGTTGAAAAGCAAAGAAGGATACCGGCGTTCGCACACGATGGGAGGGCACGTTGGAAAAGGTCGCGGAGGTAAGTAAACGAGGGGGTTGGAAAAAGTTTGTACGCGGATTAGCGCGGTCGATAGGTGTTGCTGAAGTCTGAGTTATCGTAAAACTAGTTTCTGAAGTACGTGCGGTAAAAGTAGGGACGCGCCACCCTTGTTCTCTTTCGTATATATCTACGAAGCTTCGAAGGATTTGGTACTATTTCGGATCGTCCTTGTCCGTCTCGTTCGAGGGTTGGAGAAGGAAGGAAGAAATAAAGAAAGAAAGAAAGAAAGAAAGAAGAAAAGAAAGAAAGAAAAAGAAAGAAAAAAAAATACGGGAAATGGTCAAGTATTAGATTATAAGAACGAAAAGGTGAGATGGTGGTAGCGATGAACGAAGAGATGGATGGATGGATGGATGGATAAATGAATGAATGGATAGATAGATGGTGAGAAGAAGGAAGGGAAGCAAGGAAGGAAGGACGAGAAGATTGAGAGGAGAGGTTATGACGATAATCGGTTTTTATTTAACGACGGCCGAAGACGACGGATCGAAAGTTCGAACGAGCCGTTCGAACCGTTTTACGCGATAAGAGAACGAACAGCTAATCTATGCGAACGTGAGTGCGATGCGAATGTCCTCATTGACTTATTGTCATTCGACTGTCAGTGTCAGAGTTGCAATTGGCGAGAATATGGTTGTCGGACGCATGCAACGACCGAGCACGACAAAAGCAAATGCCCCTTCCTATGTCTCTCTCGCTCTTTCTCTCTCCCTCTCTCTTTCTCCCTCTCTCCCTCTTTGACTGTATATCTCACTCTACCTCTATCTATCTTTCTTCGTTCCTCCGGCTTCCTAGCCCGGTCTCTCCCCATTGTGTTTCTACCTCTCGTTCTCTCTCCTGGGCCCTTACCACAAGCCACAACCCACTATACTTTTGCACGAACACAAGCTCGTTCATTATCAACATGCAACGCGGTATAACCATATTTACATAGCTTGGTTGTCCACCCACATGCACGCACACACAAACACACATATATATATGTATACATACGAATGCATACATACACATATATATATACGACGTTCACATATGTACGTACACACGTAGGTGTATATACACGAACAAGAGCGAGTCTCTACCGCGCAACGAGATTGCAAAGAAACGATTTGTGCAGAAACGAAATGCCATTTGTCGGTGTGCGCAAGGCGAGAGAGAACGGGGGAGAAGGAGATCACAGAGATGGGAGAATGCAAGAGAGAGAGAGAGAGAGAGAGAGAGAAAAGGAACGAGGAGGGAGGATCGTGCGAAAGCAACAGAGACGGAGTGAGCCATAAATGCAATTGGAAACCTTTAGCGGAAATATCATTGGAACATCCGGTACTCTCCGCGCGAGCACGCACGTACGCGCGCGCGCGAATAAAACTATATTATAATTGAATCTTCTTAAATCATCTAAGAGTAGTCGATGCAACCGAGAAACGTCGGTACTATCTGTTTAAAGAAAAGAAAAAAAAAAAAAAAAAAAGAAAGGAACAATAACTTTTGCATCCGTACGTAAGTACATATATCTAATAGACACATATACAAATGTTTTCACTCGTCGGTGCTTAGCTAATGTAGAATAATATGTATATTCCGGATTTTATCTTCCGAGTCAGGTTGAAAATTGACTCCTATGCGAAATGATCCCTCATGCGTGTGTTCTTTCGTTCTCTCGTACGTATTTCTTTCGGAGAAGCTCTTAAATGACGAAAGGAAATACAAGTTGAGGAGCATTTTTTTTTTCTTCCTCTAAAGATGATAACATTATTATCGATGTAATTAGACACTAGAAACTCAGTGGCTTGAAATTGGTTACATAATACCGATTGTTTTGCAGCAGCATTACTATCGATTCTTTCTTTTACTCTTTTCCTCTTTTTTCTTCTTCTTTTTACATTTCCCGTTTGTGCACATGGCTGCATCTGTTGAAAAAGAAAAACAAAAATAAATAAAAAACAGAAAAGGAAGAAAAGAAGAAGAAGAAGAAGAAAAATACACAAATCTGTTATGAATATAAATAAACGAATTTAATTTAATTTAATGAGGTTCAAAACGTTTTGATTTTGCACGGCAAAAGCAATTAACGTAGCTCCTTATCGCGAGACGAATTTTTCCCAAATTTTCGCTTATGTATACGTGCGAAATTTGAAAAAGGAATAAAAATAAAGGAAGAATTTTTACCATGAATAAAGTTAAATAAATTTGATGAGGATCAAAACGTTTTGATCTCCGTTGGTAAGCAATCTCTGCTATTTCTTATCGCGTGACGAATAACGAGCTTCGAACGGACAGAAGTCAAGTTCTTCCCTAACAATTTCGTTTGGCTATTACAGCGAATAAGGAATTACGGTTTAGAAGCACTGTCAAGAAAATCGATATCGTGTCGAGACTGGAAACGAGTCGTGCATGTCGTTCCTCGCATTCGCGTCCGTCCTACGCGTTTATTATACAACGATACGCGAAGAACGCGGTCAAATTTTACCGTTTTGATCTATTGCTTACACGATTGACTCCGATGGATTAACCAAAACTAACAAAATAGTTAACTAACAAGATGGATTTATTGATATAACTCGTTGCGTTTGATTTTTCTTTTCTTTCTTTTTTTCTGTTTGTTCATCGTTTCAAATCGTTGCAAGTTATTTTTTGATAAAAATCCTAGAAAAGCGGAAAAAAACGAAGGATGTGATATTTACCTTTGAAGATTTTTTTCGATTTTTGTTTTTGTATCTGTTTTCTTTTCTTTTCTTTTTTTTAACGCGTGCAAAACGACGAACTCCATGGAACAGTTTAAGTTTAAGAAATTATTAGTAATCATTGATAGATAGATATCTTATACAAGCTTTATAAGATTTTCAATCATATCGGTAAACGTAAAAATATTTACAATGCCATGTAAATAATAATGTATAAATTATTTTAGAATATTATTTTAAAATGTTATTGTTGTTATAACATAAGAACAAAAAGAACTAAATTACTTCAGTGTTAAGTCACTTAAAAAGTGAAAATAAAAGGAAAAGGAAAAGAAAAAGGGAGAGGTGATAACAAAAAATTTGCTACGTTTTCGAAGACAGAGATAGAGAGAGAAAGAATCGTATTATTTTAACAGAAGGTACGTAGAACGTATCTCTCGTGAGAATGATCTATCGTTGGCGTCGTAAAAAGACTATATAGTATATCCGTAGCGCGTTACCTCACTGAGCACGAAAGCCCTCCCCCCAAAAGACCGATGTAAAACACGCGAGCCATCTTGGATAATCATTCTTACGAAGAAACGAACGACCCTGTATTCTCGAGACTTTGTGGCCTTGTCAAAGATTCAAACTTAACAAACTAAAAAATAAATAAATAAAAAAATAGATCTCTTACCTTAGGCATGTACGCGTACATAGATCCTAAGCACAACGAGATCGATCGATCCTTTCGATTGATTAATAAATCGAAATTTTTTCAATTTCGATTGATTATTAAAAATATTTCCTATGTATTGAGTTAGGGTAATGGGTAATAAGGTAATTTTTAATATTTTATATTTAAATAAATAACAATGTATTAAGACAATTTCTATTACAAATTCCGACATTATTTATTAGTTGATCGAATATATATAAATAAGTAGGTAAGTAAGCACGCATGTATGTATATTATACGTATGTATACGTCTATGTATGGGAGGCAGATCGACAATAAATCGGTGACCCGATATAAAGAGGAACGGAAAGTAGGTTAATGCGGCTTCGATCGCTTTTTAATGTCACGAGCAAGCGAATGTCGATTCGTTCGATGCAACATTTAAACTTTTGTTAGAAAGATTTTATTTGGGAAACAAAGGAAGACATACATTGAATGAATTACTATTAAGATATTAACCTATATTTT
Source organism: Vespula pensylvanica (assembly GCF_014466175.1). Classification (NCBI taxonomy): domain Eukaryota; kingdom Metazoa; phylum Arthropoda; class Insecta; order Hymenoptera; family Vespidae; genus Vespula; species Vespula pensylvanica. The sequence goes on from NC_057694.1 coordinate 3,173,121, forward strand.
TTCAGAATCTTTTAAGCCGAACATTTTCGTGATAATTATATCGATGATATAATATCTGTAACAATTTTTGATAAAATCGATGTAATTGACTATCTTTAGTAAGATAAATGTTTGCTTAACGCGTGCATATATTTAATAGGATAAATGAAGCTAAGCGTAAGAAATAAATTGTGTGCTTTTTATTGTTAGGAAAAAAAATGAGATTACGCCGGGATTCGAAATATGTTTGAAAATAAGACGAAGCGTATAGCTCAAAGGTTGAAAGGTCTTTCATACAAGCATATATACATAGAACTTTTTTCTCGTTGGGTAGAACCAGAAAAATAAGGTAAGACAAATCGAAAAGAAAACTTGACCGAGTAGAGAAAGAGAGGAGGAAATAAGGAGAAAAACTGAGAGATGAGAGAGACACAGAGAAAACCACTTTACGTTGCATTTCTTGGAATACCATAGATAAATTTTGATGTTGACGAAATTTATCATGTTCTTTGGTTCACAAAAAATTCGTATCGTGTAACATACATTATGGATATATAAATTTTTATTAATAATTTTATATTGGGTATATATATATATATATATGCGTGTGTGTGCATGTATGTGTCTGTATATTATATTTAGTACGTTATTACATAGCCATATACGTAATACTGTGGTAGTTTTGTGCTTATTATTAATTAAGTACCTATAATTAGGTACAATTAAGTACATATACGTACATATTACGTAATATATATGCACATATATTACGTAAACAAATACGTAATAATATAATATAAATGCATAAAGACAAGGCATGTGAAATCATGACTCCTACCGACAAGATATACTCAGCTGTTCAAAATCAACAATTCTAGACAAGAACAATATTTTCCCACCAATTGAGTATTGTATCCGGATCACATGACAGTGAAGAGGTGGCACGTGAGATCGTGCCACCTTCGCACCGTTTCTACTTACCTGTTCGAATTTTCAAATCCCGGATTGGTAAAAATTTTTCTT